>NW_024609835.1:175931569-176214008 GCF_016920785.2 Ixodes scapularis
GGAGCAGAGAAGGAAAAAAAGGGGGGGGGGGGGCGGGGGGGGGGGGGGTTGGAAAAGGAGGAGGGGAAAAAAAACGGGTTATTCGCGGCCTTCCCTCAAGGCCTCTGGTCCCCTCCGCCCAGTTCGGGACGGAGGAATTTTATCTCCCTGTCGGAAAAGGCCAGAGAGGGCGAGGCGACGTTAGTTACCGAGCTCTTGATGGCGTACGATTCGGCGACTTCCCTGCCAAATCTCTGCCGGTGTCCTCCCAATACGCGCATACCTTCGTATCTGGGCGAACAACCGTCGCACGTCATACGGTGTACAACTATTGGGTGCATGGAGTTGTCGGGGGGTTCGCTCACCTCCCGCGAGTGTTCCCTCAGGCGGTCATTTAGGCACCTCCCGGTCTGCCCTATATACTCCCCGCCACACGAAAAAGGGATGGCATAAACCACCTCCTTCCTGCACTTAACAAACTGCTGTCCGTGCTTCTTGTTGCATTGAGTCGCGGAGGGCGGGGTATTCACCATTCTGCACATTTGTTGAAGCTTTTGCCTGCAGCTAAACACTGCCCCTACCTCGAAGCGAGAGGCGAGTCCCTTGAGGCGATGTGCGGTGTTGTGCGAGTAGGGGATAACTGCAAAACGTTTTTTTGCGAGGAACAGGAGCGGCTAGCGGTGCCCGGGAGGCGGTGATCAGCGTCTTTAGAGTATTTGCCACTACGTCATCAGGGTACCCTGCCCTCTTTAGCCTCTCTGTCTGTAGAAGCACGCTGTGCGTGGAGAGACGGGGCACGACCTGGTTCCAGAGGATTTTAGGAGTGATTTCACGAGGCCCCGTTTAACTGCTTTGGAGTGGGCACTCGTGAAGGGCAGTACCGGCTTTTGTGTGCGCTGTCTAAACTCCCAGCAAATCCCATCAGAGCGCATCTTCAGGCTCAGGTCCAAGTATTGAAGACCGTCTTCAGACGGGTCCTCTCTCTTAAAGGAGAGTCCGGTGGGGCTCGGAGCGAAGGCCTCAATGACAGACTCGGGAGAGGTCTGCTTCGGATGCACGATCAGATAATCATCTACATACCGGAACACCCGGCTCTCCGGCGCGGTCTCCTCTATTCGGCTTCTAATATCCCGGTCCACATACATCAGGAAAATCTCGCTCAGCACAAGGGCCAGGCACGAGCCTATGCATACGCCTGTCCTCTGGGTGTAAACGCTTCCCTCGTACTCCACCAGTGTTGAGCGAAGGTACAACTCAAGGAGAGAAATGAAACCGCTAACAGATATTCCCGACGAATTCTGAAATTTGCAGGCTCCATGTTCGTGAATGGCGTTGTTCACGAACTCGAGTAGAAACTTGTTGTCTAGACTGTAGAACATGTCCTCTATGTCCATAGAAAACATCGCTAGTGGTGTGGGAGGGTCATACAGGGTCTCAAGTTGGGCTATCAACTCAGTGGAGTTACTAACACGGAAAGGCTGGGAGAGTGTCAGGGACAACAAGTTTCCGAGGAGGAAACTCCTCGCAAAAAACGTTTTGCAGTTATCCCCTACTCGCACAACACCGCACATCGCCTCAAGGGACTCGCCTCTCGCTTCGAGGTAGGGGTAGTGTTTAGCTGCAGGCAAAAGCTTCAACAAATGTGCAGAATGGTGAATACCCCGCCCTCCGCGACTCAATGCAACAAGAAGCACGGACAGCAGTTTGTTAAGTGCTGGAAAGAGGTGGTTTATGCCATCCCTTTTTCGTGTGGCGGGGAGTATATAGGGCAGACCGGGAGGTGCCTAAATGACCGCCTGAGGGAACACTCGCGGGAGGTGAGCGAACCCCCCGACAACTCCATGCACCCAATAGTTGTACACCGTATGACGTGCGACGGTTGTCCGCCCAGATACGAAGGTACGCGCGTATTGGGAGGACACCGGCAGAGATTTGGCAGGGAAGTCGCCGAATCGTACGCCATCAAGAGCTCGGTATAGCGAGTTCGTTTCACACGCACTGGCACCGTTCGAGTTCTCTCTCAGAATGCATCGCACTCACAGAGTGTTGCACGGAAAACTGGACTCAAACGAACTCGCCAAATGCACCGCGTGCAGAAGACTGATGTTGCCGCCATCTATGTTGTAGAAAAGGTACCGACTTCAAACCGAAACTAGCGCCTTTCTGTTCGGAGTGATGCGTGGGAATGCGAGAATGCAGTCGGCTACCAACGTTTATCTACAAACTGTGGTCGCTGCAACCTGTAGTTTATAGTTGCAATGACTTCAAGCAGCTTGGCTGCCGTAGAGATAGTTACAGACGGCGTAAATTTTCGCACCCAGTTTTATACAAAGCAGCTGGTTACGATCTTTCAATTCTTATAACCGTTTACACTGAAGAAAACTGATGATGCTGTCCGAGCAGAAGCTTGATCCGTTTGAGCATGGTATTATGCGTGAACCACTGAAAGGGTACGGATTAAAACTGGCCTGTTGGAATATCCAGCAAAACTGGGACTTTCGATTTGGATTGTCATTATAGGTGAATCAGAAATTAGCCTTGGTGAGGGCGTCAAGAACGAGAGCTTTCTCGAACAAAATACGACGGGGCAAGTTAGCTGACGTAGGTAAATGTTAAACATGATGATGTTGCCCAATCCTCGGGTAAAGTTACCATCTTTAGCTTTCTCTGATGCTTATTGGGCAGACAGAGGTTTCTGCTGGGGGAGTGTTGCCGACAAATGTTAAATTTTCCACCCGCACACGGATGATGATAGACATCTCGGGGGCCGCTGTTACGTTTGTTCTGAGCATTTCTTTACACACTAATATATTTCAGCGTTTGTACGGCAACAGAGCGATTTAAAACCTGCAAATAAATCACGGGTTGTCAATTGCTTCCTTCGGGAAATAGCAGACGCTCACAATTCAAGCTCGCGTTTGATTTCGTGGCCCGCGGGACGCGATTTCTATCAGAAAATCTACTTTTTGTTCCGTTCGGTTCCGCGACACATCGTAGCAGACGAACCTCCGTCGCCTGCTCCCGCTCCTCGCCGGCCCCGCCGGAGCGAGGCATGACGGGATTGCATTTTGGCGCACTCCCGATTTTCTCGGTGCAGCGAGTGCATGCACGCGTGGGGTATCAGCGCTGAAACGAACTCGGAGAGTGCAACCACTCGTGGAGTGCCGGCTGAAACGAACCCGTTCCACGCTGCGAGTGGGCACGCGTGGGCACGAGTGCCGTGAAACGAACTCGCTATAACGTCGCCTCGCCCTCTCTGGCCCTTTCCGACAGGGAGATAAAATTCCTCCGTCCCGAACTGGGCGGAGGGGACCAGAGGCCTTGAGGGAAGGCCGCGAAAAACCCGTTTTTTTCCCCTCCTCCTTTTCCAACCCCCCCCCCCCCGCCCCCCCCCCCCCTTTTTTTCCTTCTCTGCTCCCTTCCCAGAACCTGTTGGATGGCCTTCGTTTGAACGGAGACGAAATAAATGTTGTTGAGAGTTGAAAGAGTTGTATCGTCTGTTTGCGTCCGGTTTGACTGATCAGGCAGGGCTTCGCGGACCAAAAGGGTCCGCGGACCCCCGTTTGAGAACCACTGGCCCAAAGGGTACCGTGTTGTTTAAACCTCGCTTTTTTTTTTCTCTCTTTTCTTTTTACATGACTTTTTCCCAACTTCTCATGATTAAAGAAAGTACTACAGTGCCCAGCAGAACTACTTATAGTTATCATATAAAAACGAAACTAAACGAAAAAAATGGTGTCTAACGAGGGTGTATGTATATGCGTGTGAATGTAAGAGAGAGAGAGTGCCGAGACGGTGCACAAACATACCAACTCCACCACATAAACTTGGGCGCACGCCCAAGTTTATGTTGTTTTAACGAGAGCGTCTATAGACCTTTCCAGCGGCAGTCTTGAACGAAGCGATTTACAGCGCGCGTCCCTGGTTTTGAGAGTGTACGTTAGTGTTGCCCGACTGCGCTGAGCTGTGGTGTTTCTCGTCAGTAAGCTGGGGCAGCCTGCGTAGGCGCAATTCCGGACGCTGGTAGCGGCTGGTAGATTGCGCATCATCAGCAAGGAGCTCATATGTGACCAGTGTATGACATCTTTGCCGAAGATCGTCCTCAAGTTCAGCAATCCGCATTTTTCAACCCACCGAGCAGGTTAGCAAGTTGCAATTAATGTTCATCTGATTTCTTTAGGGGTGGCAGGAAATGCAACGGCAGATCTTGATTCGCGATGTTGCATGCCCCTTCCGTTATAGAGAGAATTCAGCGGCCATATCTGTGTGCGCGGCTGCTGACGGCGTGCTGACGGTGAACTTTCGCAGTTGTCTTCCGACGTGCATTCCACACCATCAAGATTGCCGGTTTTAGCGGGCTATTAATGTCAGCTCGTTCTGGGCAGTGTTGTACGGAACGGCGTTCTAAAGAACGGCGTTCCTGGAACGTGAACCTTTTAGGAGGAGCGAAGGAACGCCACCGTTCCATTTTACATCGGTGGAACTGGAACGGGAACTCGTTACATTTTTACTGGAACGGAAAGAGTAACGGCGTTCCTTTTTTTTTTTTTTTTGTTGAATGTGGTAATTTTTATTTTATTTCTACGAGGGAAATTTCGCAAGCATAAAAGCTACATCTTTACGAAAATATTGTTTTTCGCTTGTTAACTTTTTGATTTCTTATCGTAGGATTTATATTGTGTGGTCCTCGCTTGGCAATAGTCGGGTGCAGGACATCAATGATTCTTTTTTGAGTGCACGAGACTGCGGTAAAAGAAACAAAACTTTGAGTCGAAGAAAACGACACAGAAAGAGGGACGTTTTAAACTCAGCTACTTCCTTTGCTTCCACGAATCCTCACACACCCAGAAATCTAAGGCCAACAACAGCCATTTCTGAACTTTCTTAAAGAGACCTACAGTTACTACAAAATCACAGGTTACCAGACATCGAACTCACCCTTGTATCCCTACATCGGTCAATTAAAGGATACACAAAAATTAAACTTTATTCCTCCTCCCCTTGTCCCCTACCTTCAAACTGAACAACGAATCCAACTTTCACAAAGTGCTACTTGTAGTTTTCAAGACTGACCTTCCAAAAGCATACCCTCTCCTTCACTTGTTCGTCTTGCGGACAGCAACATCGAGGAGCAACTGTTATTAAAGGGATGGTGAACCGAAATTTTGGCTTAAAAGGAGGACCAGCAGAAATATTCTTCCGCCTGGCGGAAAGTCCTCCTCGCCCTCTTTCTTTCTTGTATTGTAGCACGGCGAGGAGAGGGGAAAGGTCCCCTTTTGCGCCGGCTTCTTCTGAGAGGATAAGCCGAGAAAATCCCCATTCTGAGCGACGGGCGATGGGTGCGGCAGCAGCGACCTCGTGAGTTAGAGGTAGCTTCAGCTCCTATCGCGTAATCTCCCCCATTTTTTGGCGCTCACCAAGCCTAGCTCCTCGGGTGTCGGTTTTACGGAGCTGCAAGGCTGCGAACGCGCAGTCACCGAATTGCCGCTTTCGAAGGTCTTTAGTTTAGCCCGTGGCAAAGTAAACGCATACTTGAGAACTACGATGCATCCCCGCACCCATCGAAGGAACGTTTCATAGATATTTTCGGTTGATCAAGGAGCTCAAAACACATGCGCGAGGAGTGGTGACTTGAATATGTAAGGATGACTCACATCTTCACAAAACATTCCATCTTCAAGAAAAAACGGCTTATCACGCTCAAACCTGCCTCAAATTGGGATCGATGGAAAAGAAAACGATGTACCAGGCGCGGGCATCTTCTAGAAGGTCTCTGTTTTTTAGGAGCGAGCACCAATTATTGAAGAACTTTAGCAGACTATGTTTTCAGGCCACGCTATATTTAGCGGGAGCTCGCGCTGCCACTTCGATGCATTCTCTGAAGCGCGCGCCTGAAGTGGCAGCGGGCCTTTGAAAACGATTTACTAAAATGCCCTGTTGTGTGCCTAACTCGCAGAACATGATGGTCAGCAAAATGTATGAAATTCATATTTACACATTCCCAACAAGCACCTGAGGTGAGAGGGCATCAAGGGTGGATGTCAATTTTAGAAAGTTTTAGTGGGTCGCTTTTAGCCACTTATATAACCTTATACGGTCCGTACCCCACAACGAAATGTAAGTTAGACTCGCTGTTTACATTCTTCATCGAGTGCGGCTATGGAGCGAAAAGACAATATTAAAACCCTTTTTGACGAGTCTAGCGTGTCGTGTTATGGTTCAACATTGCTTGTATCGGTACCATAGCACGGACCGCCACTTCGAAGTATTTGCGGTGTCTCAAAGAAACTAAGGCAAAAGCAGACAATTTTTTTTAACGTGACACAGAATTGTATTTAACATTGTAAAAAAACTTTTAGGTACCCTACGCTGCGCAGTTAGCACAAACTATCACCGGTGTTTCCCACTTTTTTTTTTGTTAGAAGAGAACGATGTTTAGGAAACCGTTAATGCGAGTATCCAACCTAAGCGGTAGATTTTAGTGCGAGTCGATACATTGCTGGGTAAAATAGCAAAAAGCGCGATGTCGTGTTTGCGCTAACAGTGTCGCGTAATGTACGCATACCGCTGCACAATCAACGCTAACATAGTAAATCAGTAAATTTAGTGGCCCCCCAAAAAGTGGTGTTATTTTGTTTTATTTTTATGTTTGAAAAGTTGTTATTTTTAAACAAGCAATTCGGTAAAGAGTGCTTCCGTTGGGCACCAACTTACGAGGCATCAATTTGTTCTTATACACTAAATTCTGCATGGCCCTTGCGTAAAAATGTCAATATTGTGTTTCGTGCTAGCTGTGTCATGCACAGTAAGAAAACAAGCTCATTGCTCGAACATTTAAACAAGGCCTTCCTTACGCCAAATAGACGTTTTGTGAGTACGCTCTATTACTGGTGGTTCATAAAATAATCTACGTTGTTTATTTAGACGAAGGAAGTGGTTGTGAGGGGAGCGGGAATTGAATACAAAAGACGACTCAGGGAACCTTAAACTTTGTAAATATTTCGCTCAACCTATAATACTGAGCTAATTAAATCACTTTTGCTTTGTCTGTTTTAGAACTTCTTAACAGTCGCGCAAAAGGCCAAGATGAGCGAAAAGTCAGATGCCCCTGTTTATTTGAGCAAGAAGCTTATTTCTGCGAGATAGAACTGAAAAAGCGTACGTGTGTAACCGTAGCAATCTCCGACCAAGCCTGAACCTCACTTTTTCGCCATTTCATCGAAAGCCGTTTCACCGAATGAACGGACACTTCATCGAACGCCGTTTCATCGAACGCCGTTTTATCGAATCGCCAAGGGCCGTTTCATCGAATTTCTCAGTTATGGCTCTGTACCGAGTTTTGGGGCATAACAGTGCTTTATAGATGTTTCACCTTGCATTTGTTAAGACTAGGGTAGTCACTTGAGAAATTGTTTTGAAGGTGGTGTCAAATTACTAAAAATAAAAGCAATTGGCATAAAAAGAAATAAAAACAATTGGGTATGCGACTTACTGAAAAGCCTTACTCATGTACATACATGGCTGAAACCACGACGCTGCAAATAAAGGACAGACACTTAAAACACTTTTAAGCGTCTGTGCTCTCTGTTTTTGCCTCATTTTTAATTGTTTCATGTGACATGGAGAGGGGTCATTGTTTCATGGAGGCTTTCTTCTCGAAGCAGGATATGTTCACGATGGAACTTATCTCGCCACTGCACCCAGTGATATAAAAGCAGAAACAAAAGAAAAAAAAAAAGAAAGAATGAGATGAAGTTGTGTATAAAAATTAAAGTAAATTCCAAAGTATTACAGACTGTAACATTGTTCGATGAAAAGGCGTTCGATGAAACGGCTTCTATGAAACGGCGTTCGATGAAACGGCGTTCGATGAAACGGCTTCGATGAAACGGCATTCGATGAAACGGCATTCGATGAAACGGCATTCGATGAAACGGCGTTCGGTGAAATGTCCGGACGCACTTGTAGCGGTACGCGTGCATTACGTGGCACTTTTAGCCCGAACGCGACATCGGCGCTTTTTACTATTTCTGCCCAGCAACATGTATTGTCAAGCACTGAGCTCTGCCATTTAGGTTGGATAGTTGCATTGACAGTTTTCGAAATATCATTTATTTCTAAAAAAACAAAATCAGAAAGACCGGCAATAGTTTGTCCGTGCTAACTAAAATGTGTTTGCACAGACAAATTACAAACGCGTATTATGTTAAAAAAAGGCTACAGTTTATTTTTTATTTTTTATTTTTAATGCCTCAGAAATACTGTAAAGTGGCAGCACGTGCTATAGCGCCGATTTAAGCAACGTTGAACTATAACATCAGACGCTTCGATAGCCGCACTCGATCAAGAATGCTCACAGAAAGGTTATAGCTTATAAATTGTTGTAGGGTGCGGTTATCCAAGAGCTAAAGACGATCCACTAGAACTTTTTAGTATCGACACACACCATAGCTGCCTTCTCACCTCATGTGGTTGCTGGGATGCGTAAATATAAATGTCACATACATTCGTTGGCCATCATATAGTGTGAGTTATGCACACAATGTTTGTGCTCGCTGCTAGAAAACAGAGACCTTCTAGAAGATGCCCGCGCCTGGTACATCGTTCTCTTCTCCATCGATCCCAATTTGAGGCAGGTTTGAGCGTGATAAGCCGTTTTTTTCAAGATGGAACGTTTTGTGAAGATGTGAGTCATCCTTACATATTCAAGTCACCACTTCTCGCGCATGTGTTTTGAGCTGCTTGAGCAACCGAAAATATCTATGAAACGTACCTTCAATGGGTGCGGGGATACATCGCAGCTCTCAAGTATGCGTTTACTTTGCCACGGGCTAAACTAAAGACCTTCGACAGCGGAAATTCGGTGACTGCGCGGGCGCAGCCTTGCAGCTCCGTAAAACCGACACCCGAGGGGCTAGGCTTGGTGAGTGCCAAAAAATGGGGCAGATTACGCGATAGGAGCTGAAGCTACCTCTAAGTCACGAGGTCGCTGCTGCCGCACCGATCGCCCGTCGCTCAGAATGGGGATTTTCTCGGCTTATCCTCTCAGAAGAAGCCGGCGCAAAAGGAGACCTTTCCCCTCGCCTCGCCGTGCTACAATACAAGAAGAAAGAGGGCGAGGAGGACTTTCCGCCAGGCGGAAGAATATTTCTGCTATGCAGGAGCTACAGGCGGGACGCTACAATCTTTACAACACTACTCGTGAGTCATAAGGCGATATCTCGAATCGACGGTGGTATTTTCGGAAAGAAAAGGTCGAGACTAAACGAGGCCGACGAGGGCGCGTGACGTCAAGATATCTCCTATCCTCCTCTCTTTTTGTTTTGTCCCCTCAAGGCGGGGAGGCGGAGAAGGCGCGAAGCCGTTCCTTCTCCTCGACTCTTCTCGGAGAAAGAAGACGTGAACACATCTGTCAAATGCGCCTCCTTTTTCTGAAAAATACGGTCATCCGTTCGATACATTGTTGTATGAGTAATGTTTTGATGTTGGTTGCATCCCGTTGCACGCTTTCACCGCCGTACTTTGTGAAATCCAGATTTCGGTTCAGCATGCATTCCTTTAAAGAGGTCCTGAAACGATTTTCCTACTTTTTCCTCCTTAGGTTGAATCCTCAACTCAAATGCGAATTGTGAAATGACGTCGCAGTGACATTCTTCGGCACCGGTGCGATGACTCCTAGCTTCCACCGTGCTTTTTATGCACACCATAGAACTTCATTCCCTAGGGACGATAAGTTCCGTCAGGGCACTCATTGACCATGAACGCGAAGCCGAATATTCGTCAACGGATTTATTGTTGCCGAGCGCATACGTCCGAGTGGCGCAGTTCTCTTCAGGGTGTCGAACCGAAACCGAACCGAACCGAAAACCGGAACAGAACCGTTATTTTTAGCCGAACCGGAACTGAACCGAACCGAAATCTTCGCCGCCATCTTGGAACTGAACCGGAACTGAACCGGAAAAAAATATAACGGTAACCGGTTCAAAACGGTTCACGGTATTTTTTTTTGTTAGTATTACAAATTTATTATTATTGGCACGTGTATTCCTCTACGTATTGATCAAATCGTCATATACAGAATTGCAATGTATAATAAATCCTGGTTTTTTGCGGCGCTTTCTTATTGGCACTATGATTAGCCATGTGTCACAATGTCACGTGACGTCATGATGTCAAGACATGCTGTCAAGTAATGTCACATCACGTGACCCCGTGACGTCACGTGACTCACCGCGTTAAGTCGATTCGAACTGAGGACGTCGCTAGATCTATTAACGTTGTTGATACCGTGACGTCACATGACATCACAAGTTCACACTGAGAGTCACGTGACACCATGATGTACCCGATTGTCATGATCCCGAGTCAAATGCTCTGGTTCATGACAACCAGTATCGCCAAACATTCGGGTAACGCTCGTGTTCAACTCAAAGATTATGATGGGCCCGAGTCCCACTAGAGCTAGAAACAGAAACAAACGAAAGCGACAAGCCTCAGACACATGCAGCATGTTCGCGATGGTACCTTTATACGGCTTTGAGTTGTTCGGTGCTCGCGAAGTTAGCACGAGTGTTTACAAGCCTGCAAATTTTACCATCGTGTGCATGATACTCGTGTTTGAGCATAGCCTTCTTTATTCTACAAAGCCTGTCAAATCGCGAAATACTCTGGTATAAGGCTAGCCGCTGTCGTTTGTTTCTGTTTGTCGCTTTAGTGGGGCTCGGGCATTATAGCCCAACTAAAGCTATATCTGAAGATCAGCCCATGCTCTATGCTTTGCCAACCCTGCGTATGACTATGATAAACACTGACGGTGTATACATTAGGATCAGATCACGTGGCTGATAGTTCTAATTGTGAGTTGAGGAGGGGAAAGCTGTTTCATTTCTTTCTTTCGACTGTCTGCCATTTCGCGGAGGGGCAAACTAATGGATGCTTTTGCAAGTTATCAACGTCAAGGATTACAACTTAGCGGTATTTATCGAACTTAAGGTAAAAAAAAAAAAAAAAAAAAGATGCTGCACGACCCATTTTACATGTATGCACACCATTGAGGCTCCCAAACATGTTTTTGTTATTGCTGAACTGCCTCAGAAAGTTGTCCCGAGAATAGAAGTGTTAAAGGGTCTAAATGTGACGTATTAGTCGGACGTTATATGGAACTATTAGTGTGTACGGGAGGGATACCTGAAAAGAAAGATCCTAGTGGCCTCACGGGGATAGCCGAACGTTGGCAGCCGCTCTAAGTCTCACAGGAGTGTCGCTCTCAAGTTCTCCAAGTTTCGACCGCCCTGTATTTTGTTTAACCTTCACAGTTTGGTGCAAAGTTAAAGCAAGGAAGAATTACTGTTACTGTTAACAAGTGACACAAATATAATTGTCGAGTGAACACCACTCAATACGGAGCAGGCAAACCCTGAGGAATAAAAAGTATCTTGAGGAGACACTAAAAAAAAAAAGGGAGTGGGGAGGGGGGTAGTTTTAAAGCATACCGTGTCGTAAAGATTCCTCTTCCCCACATTTTCGGCGCAGACTAGAAAGCGTGGCCTGGAAACGATAGTGACAGATGGGTAGTTGGTACAACTTTTATTTGTAAAAACACTCTTGCCAGAAAGCACGTTTTCGTCGTGCCAGATACTCGCGCCGTGCCTAACGACGATGTACCAACAAAAAAATGTGTGCCTCTCAAATACATAGCTTGCACTGAGCGCGAAACTTTTGCAGCGTGCATTTTGCCAAACCGGATTTGATTTTCTCAGCAAGAACAACTCGCAATGACAACCATTATCTAGTGCGATTACGTCACGTGCAAACCATGTTAACTACTTCAGCTTTCTGGTGAAGTGCGACGTTCGCAACACCAGCACTAGACGTCCACTGTGTAAAGTTGTGTAGTATTTATAGTAGTCTCGCGATGATATACGGCAGCCTAATGAAATGTTGGAGCACATGACTGATAAAGAACAGAGTCATGAAGTAAGGTCTCAAAACAAGTGCACGTAAAACCTAAGATAACATTAGCCTCCCGAGGTAGTATCTCGCGACGTTTCGAGCTGAGGCAAGCTGATGCCCAAAAGTGATTTATATTAGGATTCTAAAAAATCTTTGTTTGCCCTGCGCGGAATCTATGTTTAATTAGGAATATCATTTTATGCATTTCTATGCATTTCTTTTTGCAGTAAAGCGTTGTGTAAGGGATTATTTAGAAAAATATTGCGTGTCATCTCCTTATTTCTGCACATTTCGTGTATTTGCCTTCCGATATACCATGTGACCACAGTGTTTTTTGGCATGCCCTGCAACCCGCTATTTTACACTGCAAAACAGCTAACAAAAACACGTTGCCGAAGACACAACAGCTGGCGTATTTTCGAGTATCGTCCTTCCGTGTCGGTCTCAGGTGGTTATGTGAACTTCATAAAGTCAAATTTATCGATGATAATAAAAATATACTTAATTCCTGTCTGAAGATTTGGCAGCATAAATAGAAGATTCTCACCTCCAAGATATATAATAAATGCGCCTTTAAATTATCTGAAAGATGTTTGGCAAATATTTTTCGGCGCTTTTATCCTCTATAGACACGTTATAGGTGATTTTGAAAAGATATAAATAATATTTTTTTTTATTATTTTGAAGCTAATTTAAATAACTATATGTGTTCCTCATGCATATATAACTTCTCAAATATATAGAAGTTTATTATCGCGTTTTTTTATGTGTTTTTACTATCGCCTTTTTTTACTGGAACGAGTGGTGGAACTATGACGATTGCACACTTAAACTCTCAGAAAGTGTCCAATTAGGTAGCTTCCGAATTGAGTAGACCATGAAATACCACTTTGTTCTATTTAACAAAAATCATCAATTAGCGAGGGTGATGCTTATTTGCAAATTAAATTGACCTGCATTTTTCAAGAGCAAACCTCAACATCCAGGCTATGCCAGTTTATCCAATATAAGAAAATGTTCACATGGGTAAGCACTGTTTCAGGTCAGATTCGATCTCAGTACTAAGGTGCTCATAGGTTAGAGTGAACAATTTCAGCCACTCCTTTTCGCATGATTCGTCGCCCGCATCATGGTGCTGAGAGCAAACAATATGCTAGTTAGAAAAACAAGCATTGCGATTGTCGCTTAGTGTTCCTATAAAATATAGAGTGGAAGGACTTGTCCCGTGACTTTCGTGACATTTTGAAATTTATATTCCCTTAAGCTCAGTCGTCTCGTCATCATATATATATTGTGAAACGTATTCCGTAAAACAAATGTCATGATATATATGGCGACGAGGTGCCCATTTCATGATTGTATTCACTATAATTAATTCCTTAGTTCAAGGGCAAAACCACGATTCAACATCTAATACTGCAATACAAAGTTGTACCAATCACGGGTATTTTAGGCAACCTACTTCACTTCCGAAAACATTTCGATTCAGGTACAATATATGTGACTCTGGTAAACGAAGGGATGTTGAGTCGTATAAACACGACGTTTTGTATGTTAATGTAGATTTTCCTTTCTTGTTGTGTAGGAATAAACAACAGAATTTTATAATTTTGGTACCTGAGAATAAAACTGAATTGAACAAACAATTAAAAAAAACTATATACTGTAAACGACTATTTTTCGTGGGCTCAATATTTCGCGATTTAGGTCAAAGCTGAAGTTTTGGAATAATTCGCGGGTTGTAATTTTCTCGACGCGGTGAAATCTCAATATAAATTTCAATCTGTTTACATTTTACCGAAATTGTTCGCGGGACCCATTTTTCGCGAATTGTAGGCGATTCGCGAAATTTTCAAAAATAGGTCCTCGCAAAAATCAGATCGTTTACAGCAGTTAGTTTCACGGCCTAAATAGCGCCTATTGACAGAACAACGCGGAAAATATATTCTCAATTGACCGGTTCAAACCGGTTCGAACCGGTTCGAACCGGTTTGAACCGTTATTTTTTGCGCCCCGGAACTGAACCGGAACTGAACCGAAAGCTGTGAACCCGAACCCGAACCGAACCAATAAAAATATCGGTTCGACACTCTGGTTCTCTTGTCCAGTGCGTGAGCTGGCCTCGGCTGACGTCAGGTTGGCACCGCTGACGCGTTTTGTGAACCGCGGATGTATCATAGTGAAAAAGCGGAGAGCTTTCGAAAGAAAGAAGGTACAAAATAGTCCGCTATATTTTCACATGTTCGTACCGAAAAGCTAGCTGTTGACTTTCTACCCTCTTTCTTTTGCCCTAAACGATATACTATTAGTAAAGTCCCAATTGAAAATCATTTATCCTAGCCCAAAATTTGTTTCATGGCCCCTTTAAGTCCGAACAAGGGGTTTTGTTAGATTGAAACGTGTGAGTTTGTTGTAAAACGCTCGTGCAATGTGAGGTGGTAGTACATTTGGCTCGTCTGAATCGTTCACCACAAACATGAAATGGTTAAAAGCTGAGATTTTTAAACTTGAATATATCAACAAATAATACCTTGATTCCTCCTGCTTTCTTTTCCTGATGCCCTTTCATCACGACATATAAATTTGTATATTCCCATTTGATGTGATAGATAATAAAAAAAGAAAACTTTGCTTGATCTAACCAAATATGGTAATCAGCAAAATACAAATGAAACGTATATGTAACGATACGTTCCATTTTTTCACTGTAACGGGAACGAGTTCCTTTTTTATATACGGAACTTGAAACGGGAGCGCGTTCCATAAATCAGAAGGAACGAGGAACGAGCTTTCGTTCCTTTTTTTTGAGGAACGTGTACAACACTGGTTCTGAGCATGCGCTCTAAACATCCCCCTCAATTATGGTGTCCAGTGAATTCTCTGTCGTTTCAGTTGAGCAGTTTGAAAACATCACTCCATTGTTTCTGTTGTAACTCATTTTTTTATCCAAGTCTTGAGACGAACTCGTATGTTTAATTTTAGTCAATGTTTTACTGTTAGGGTGCAACCTCACCCTTGGTTAGTGTGATTCTGAACCAACAGATGCCGGTGGGATCGCCTTCCAGGCCTGTACATTAATGTGAGAAATCGCGTGTGGTGGCGCTTCGATACAGTGGGGTATTTCTTTTATATCCTGAATTTGACATCCCTGGTCCCTTGCTTGTTTTGCTCTGCACGAGCTTTCTTTGGGACGCGCACGGCTGCGCCAGTTCTCGTGCAAGGGGGCCAGTTGCCTACGCTCCGAGCTCATGTCTTCAGCAAATGTGGGCAGAACAAAACGCGAAAATCGTCCTGAGCCAAATGGCGAGACACATGCGCGACAAAACCGCCGACGCGTTGAAAACTATAAAATTGCCTGTGCGCCGTTATTAGAGATTTCAGAGGTCAATTAAACATATTTCAATGTGATCAGATTTATATTGACACGAATGAAGGTGACGAGAGGACGAGCAGTGAACTGAAAAATAAAGGTTTAAACGGCGAACTTGTGCCAAAAAAAAAAAGTAAAAAAAGAGCGTCGAGGCAGCAGAAAAGCAGGAGGCGATTCGGCAGCGTAACAGAGAGCGTGAGCGAGACTGACTCGACAAGGTCGCTGACAGCTGCTTATCTACAGTGCGTCACCATCTCGAAAGTTGGGCAAAGAAGGTTTGAACATTCTAGCTTGAGAAATTAACTACCTAAAAAATGAAAAAGAAGTATTTTTTGGACGATCAGGTAGCTGGGTGTTTATTTTGACCGAAACCACGAAACTGGAAAACACAAAAAAATGACACTCAGGTTAAGATGTTGAGTTTGGTAAACCCAAAGTAGGACTGGTGTGGGAGTCATAATAATAATTTTAAAAAAATGCCGAGGTTAAAAATTACTTACGTCAATAAGTGATAAGAATTAATTTAATACGAATTTAGTGATAAATGCAATGACGGGGCAGCAAAAGATTCGGGGTCTGTAGGTAGCTTTTGCACATAGTTTAAGCAATGTATAAAGTGTCAAAAAAAATTAGTTTTTTTTTTTTTTTATTGCAAGAATAAACTATGCATCGCCGAATGCTTATTATCCGCCCAAAGGTAGCGCTAGAGGTCACAACCAGATGTCAAAGTTTCAGCCCGATCCGATACCTAATTTAAAAGTTAAAAGTGATTTTCTGAAAAGTCCCATGGGAAAATGGCGGCCGACGGAGTTTTCGAATATATGGGGCTCTATGGCACCAGAAACCGAAAACGGGCGAAAATGGGCTCCATTTTCCCATTGAAATTTTCAGAAAATCACTTATAGCTTTTGAATAAGGTGTCCGTTCGGGATGAAACTTTGGCATCTGGTTGGGACCTAGCGGCGCAGAATGAGCGTGAGGCGATGCGTAGTCTATATTTGCGGTTAAAAAACTCTATAATTTTTTTTTGTGAAATTCTGTACCAGTCTTATTTTGGTGATTTATGCGCGCTAGTAATGGTGTGCAAAAATGAAAAAGATGCAAACGGGTAGAGTTTGACGTTGTATAAAATATAGTGTAAGCACGCACATGGTACGCTGATTAAGAATGAAACAGCCCTACATTTTACACTTGCGTTGAGCGTATATCGAAAGTTAAGGGTGCATCAAAAGTTAAAGCTTGTACACATATACTGCTCAGGCCGTTATGTTTGAATGGTCCATAGTACTTTATTACCCTCAGATTTGGTGTAACTTGTCTCCTGATTGCTTACAACAGGAAGAAGGAAACATTCTAACTCTGGGTTGATAGAAAAACTCCACCTGCTGACAGCTACCAATCACCTTGGCGCCGATTATGAGTATTCACAGCATGCCAACGGACGCGTGCTTAGAACCAGTTTTTCCCTCGTGATTTCATACAACCGCAGTTGTTCTTGACAATGTTTACTCTGGCAAGCGGTCACATGTGAAGCTTAGAATATTTTGTATTGGTTGTGGCACACGTGGCAAGTTGCATAGGTTTTTTCTACAATCCGCGAAATAAAATGCTGCTGGATTACCTTGGTCTCTAACGCATGTAACACACAAAAAAGCAGGAACTGAATCGCAGTGGGAAACGAAAACAATAATATTAAACAAGCGTGAAATCACGCGAAAACTGAGGGCATTGCACATATACAGAAGGTAAGCTTTGTTTCACTAAATGCATTACGTGTAAAGTATTTGGTTTTATCCTGCGAGCGAAGCGGAACATACAAGTGCGAGCATACTGCCCTGAACTACACTTCCAGTGAACAAGCGCACCATCCAAAGCATCGAGCTCGCTTTTATAGCTTTTGGGGCGCTCAAACGTTTTAAAACACAATTATTATTAATTCTATTATTTCATTTATTTTAATTAAGTGCACTTATGTGTTTTTTTTTGTCTTTTGCGTTCACGTGCTATTTTCTTAGTTATATAATATTTTTTTTCCAGAGGTCCGACAACAATAGTTTGTTCCATCATAAGTAAAGCCGCAAAAAAAAAAAGTAGAAAAAAAAAAGAACGCAAACACGCGAACACACATTAAAAATGCAATGTAGCGGCACATTCAAAATTACTCATTAGTTTTTTTAGAGAGCAGCAGTTTCATAGGGCGGCATTGTTACCCATTGAAAGTTATAAAAAATCCAGTACAACTGTTAGCTCGGGGTCTGTAACATGCATTACGCAGATATGTGGTACACGATCGCAGGACGGTAGGATGCAGATGGGCGACTGAACCCAGGGTTCATGCTAAGGCCCCTTGATACAGACGTTTTTTCCAAGTACCGCCAACCATTGTTGTGGAAACGCGCAAGACACATGCCACGAGCGGGTGCTTCGCCGCCATTCGCTTTGAAGGGCCAGTTATTTTAGTGCTGCGCCGCCATTTGCCTCTAAGGGCCGCTCGAGACACGGGCCTCGTGCACTGGCACATTTGACCATTACTTGAAAAACCAAAGCAAACACATCGAGGAGATTTAAGGCTGTTTCACACATTTGCAACGGTTGCGTTCGCATGCAACCGAAACGACTGTAACGACAAAGTCACCGGGACAAGTGTTCGCCGTACACATGCAGCATGGCAAGCATGCAAGAGGTAGCTTCGCGAAGCTAGCGCAGCTTATTCAGTGGCTGTACCCGAAGCCATCCATGAGTCACGGTTTTTATTTTTTTTTTGGTCGTTACGGTCGTTTCGGTTGCATGCGAACGCAACCGTTGCAAATGTGCGAACCAGCCTTTAGTCCCTACAGGTTCTGCAGCGTGAGCTCCGTGCTTTGAACGGAGCTTGCGCTCCACGTGCTCTGATCTGCGGTGCCACAACACACTCGGCCAACGATCCCCCACCGCACTTGGTTTAGCTAAAGTCCCTTGATAAAAGCGTTTTTCAGAAGTACCGCCAACCATTGTTGTGGAAACGCTCGAGACACGTGCCATGAGCGGGTGCTCCGCCGCCATTCGCTTCCAAGGCCCGCTCATTTCCGTGCTGCGCCGCGATTTGCTTCCAAGGGCCGCTCGAGACATGGGCCTCGTGCACTCGCGCATTTGACGCTACTTGCAACACAAGCGCAAACACATCAAGGGGCTTTAGGTTTAGCCTGTGATGTGAGCTAAACCAAATGAGCTGCGTACGCTTAGAGTATCGGCAATTTTCCCCCCAATATTGTTATGAGTGCTGCCATCTTGGTGGCTAGTAACAAATCAAACGCAACTGCCGATCGTCATGATTCAAAAGTGTGATTTCCTCAGCATTAGTTTCGGTGTCAGGAAGCTCACGTAATGTTGCTTTGCTTTGTCGCGAACTGTTTAAACATTTGTGGAGGACGGAAAAGAGTTTTCTGTGATTTCAGATAAAGCTTCAGATAGCTGACAACCATTATTTTAAGCAACAAGATGTGTATGAAGCGTAGCTTATTTAGTGGTTCTAGTTTAGCCCGACCGCATATAGGCACAGAAAGAGAACGAACAGCTTGACCTCGTGCTCTTGGCACTGCTTCAGTGGCTTCATCAGCCCGTAGCGTTGGCTACGCTCCGAACAAGCAAAACGAATATTCAGATCTTAGGGTTTCACAAGCCAAACCAACAAAGATCACTTAACACGCCCCAATAAAAAAAAAAAATTGCGGGTTTATTTTGATTGATTAGAGATCTTTTGACGTGCAACCGAAATCTAAGATTGGCCTCCGTCGGATTGCGGGCACCTCGGCCGATATTTAAACCCGACAAATATGAATTCATGGGCCAGCGGGTAGGCTCAGAGACACTCAGACGTTTTAATGTTTTGTTTTTTTGTTTTAATATCATTACCACTTAAGAGCCAACGAGGTGGTTTTTGAAACAAAATTTAGTCGAACCATTCCGGCAAGCATAGTTTGATTGCGAAAATGATTTTTGCAAGTGATAAAAACGTTAAAATGTTTTTGCATACGTGACAGAATCTGAAATGGCAGAATGCATTTCATGGCGCCCATTTTATTTGGATCGCGTCGGGCATGTGTACCGACGCAGAGTAGAACGCGCGCAAGAGCAGCTGTGGTGCACCCACAGCCTCGCGCTTGTTGTTTTGACATCTGTGGCTCGCTCACTGCGGGCATCCAGGCATCTGACACCCTGACATTTGGCGCTTTTTCTGTCTTTCACGCGGCGTTCCAAGCGTCACATGACGGAAAATGCACATCAAGCTGTTCTTGAACACGTGTCACCATGTGTACTTTATATTAAGAAACTACAATTTGCCGTAACTGAAGGGAAAACGTTTGAGGTCTTATAACATTCTTAACGTGTAGTATATCAATATGGAAGTTCTGGAAAATGTATGAAGGATGCTTCATAATTTAATGTCTCGTTATTTTGATTAGTTGACGTGATTCCCTTTCTATAGCGCCATAGAATAATACCATTTTAAACATTATTTTTTATTTTAAAATATACATTATCTGTACAGTTGGTTGTTTACTCTTAATTTATTACATCCAACCGAACGCTCACGTAAAATATCGTGGACGATGGGACGTTAAAATTCGAGAAATAATTTTTTCAACATTAAAAACTGTGGTCTATTAAAAGCTGAATAATTAACTAACAACTAAAAATAATCTTAATATCGAGACATTAAAGTATTGTTGAAAAACAGCTATTTAATTTGACATCCACTTTATAATTGTGGGATATATAAAAAGAAAGTTATAAGCCGTCAAATAAGCACCAAAACGCCATGCACGGTGGGGTCGTACCTTAAAGGGATGCTGAACCGAAATCTGGATTCCCCAAAACACGCGGCAAAAGCGTGCAACGGGATGCTACAAACACCAAAACATCACTCATACAGCGATATCTCGAATGGATGACCATATTTTTCAAAAAAAGGCGCATTTGGCAGGAATGTTGACGTCATGTTTCTCCGAGGAGAGGGAACGGCCTCACGTCTTCTCTGCCTCGCGGCCTTGAGGGAGCGAAGCGAGGAGAGGAGGAAACTAGGTATCTTGACGTCACGCGCCTCGTCGGCCTGGTTCATTCTCGACTTCTTTTTCCAAAAATACGGCCGTCCATTTGAGATATCGCCTTACTAGTAGTGTTGTAGGGACCGTAGCGTCCCGCCCACATCTCCAGCATTTTTTTTTTTTGAAATTCAAATTTCGGTTTACCATCCCTTTAAAGGGGAACTCCGCCGACATATTGAGCTACCTAATCTAAAGGCATAATCTGAATGAAGATGGCTTCCTGATTCCGAAATGCTATGTCGTTCTCCCAGATTCACTCTAGTTAATTAAAAGAGTGATATTTTGTTTGCTGCCGAAACCGAAACATCGTTCTCCCTAGTTTTTCCCCAGTTTTCCCCGCCGCCCAAGCGTGACGTCACTTGTGTGCAGCGAGGCGCGCGGCCGGCAATCGGGTACGCTCGCGCCCGCCTTTCTCGCGTCCAACAGCAAAAGAACCTGGCCGTTCGTGCTGTTCGAAGCTGATAATTATCTATATTTGCACAAAGTATGGCCTTGGCCTACGTGCCTAACTATAAGGAAGTAAAAAAAAAAAAAAAAAGAAAAACGGAAGCAATTGGAATTTTCATAAAACCGTTTTTGCAACTCGCTACGCTCAAGCCGCGGCTCGCTAGTTTCGCAATATTGCCAGTAAACCCGTTCTCCTTTTATTAGAAGATGGCTGGCGAAGAAAGGTCGAAGAGTCACGCAATAGATTTTTTGACGAATTGCCAAAGCACCGCGGAAAATGCTCGGAATATGGGTACAGATGCCCCACACGCTCGAATGACCTGAAGGAACCTGCCATTTGTTTTAGATCTCCTTTTGAAAAGTTGCTGTTGCAGGCGTCAGCACGTGTAACTACTCATGTGGCATGAATATGCTCCTTGGTGCTTAAGTAATTTAGCAAAAGATCTGTAGACCATATCTGAAAAGCGCTTCTGGTCGATGCCACTTTCAGCGTTCGTGCGTGTGGCGCGTACATTGCTCGCCTTCCAAAGCGATGAACATGTTCGTGCTGGGCTGGGACCTAAGACATGTAGACTGTGATTTTCGTAAACAATGAAATGTATAGAATAGAATGAACTGCATTCGGTGTAGATCAGATGGCAGGTTACTGGTCATGAAGATCGTGTTAAAATGGCGATTAAAAGAACTTGCCAACCACCAAGCCAAACATCAAGGTGCAATGGAATTCATTCATTCGTTCATTTGTTTATTTTTTGTGCTCATGAACAGCTTGACGCCTTGGTAATGATGCACAACAAAATGTTCACAGGTTAGTCACAACAGTCTTGAAAGCTACGAAATTTGGGTTAAAAACATCAATATCTGCTCCCCCGAGGGTATTGTAGGAGCGTTGAGACCAGGTCATGAGTCTGGTTTGGAATGCGTATAACATACAGAAATACACTGTTCATCTCAAAATAAAGACTATTTGCTTGAAAATACAATAGTGCGTGAGGTACAGAAAGACATCATAAATCCTTTAATTAAAACTAAGTCAACAAAAGTTGCTAAAAATATGTACCCGTAATTTTTCTCTTACTTTTTGAGTAGAATGCAACGTGTGCAAGCACCCACCCCCGAGAGCACTTGGGAAAAGGGTAATTCTATATAAGATTTTTTTTTAAATTAAGTTGGTTTATCACAGTTTTCATCAGCTGTAAATCTGAAATGCCTCCCCTTAACAACATTAATATTTTCATGATTCAAAAGAAAACTTTTCAGCCCTATATAAAATTTCTCCACAATAGAATAAATTAAAGACGTTCTCACCACTTTTTCTGCAAAGAATATTGCACGCCAACCATTTAAGAAACCAGGCAAGGCTCTATCGTATTTTAATGGAGCTCAACACCTGCTTTATAAACCTCTGTAATAGCAGACAGGAATAGCAATATGTTGAAAGTAATGTCTAAATTCAGACTTAACTTTGTTTAGACGTTTCATTTCTCGTCTTCAACATATCGGCCGCGTGAAAGGAACTCCGAGAGTAGCCCGAGCTAGATTCGACGTCCGAAACAAATATACACCAACTCATGTTTACAAACAAACCGGAGCGCCCGGAGCGCCCCTAGCGGACGCCACCGGCGCCGCGCATGCGCGATAGGGGTGTGGGCAAGAAGCTCGCCGTCGCCCATAAACAAACCATTGAAATGCGATGTTGTCGGCGTCGGTGTGAGTCCCCCTGCCCTTTTTCGCGTTCGAATTGTTAGTTCTACGCCTTCCTGGCGATGTCTGACTATCTTGAGCGGCGTCAGCGAAATTACTGAGGCTCGTTGCACCGCAAAACTTAGCGTGAATAATGTGACATGTGGCGATTCATTCCGCGTGGACGCCGCACTATGTACGCTAAAGCCTGATTCGCATAATGAGATTTCGCTCGCAATTTTCAGTCGCGACGCCGCTTGGGCTGCAAAACCGTGAACCGTAGCTGAGATGGTCGACGACGATACTGAAAATCGCAAGCAGAATCGGACCAACTGAATTAGGCATAACAAGTCGGTGTTGGTCACTGGTAACAATGACCAACATCTCCTTGTATCTACTGTTTACATCGAGCCTGCTTACTAACCTTCAAATTTAAGTCTTTTGAGGCCTGCACTCACTTCTTATCGCAAGTACCGGGCCAACATTTGGTCTACGGACCGGCGTCGTCTAAGAGAGCAGACGACAAGCAGAAACGTTTGAAAGAGCAGACGACAATTCTAACGATCAGGCGGCCGTTTGAACTTGAAGACGCACAGAACGTAGTCCACAGGTGGTCCGCACAACTTTGACGTTTTTTCTGGCGTTTATGTTGGAACACAGCAAATAAATCTGATGACCACAAGTATCCGTGAATTCAACCCAAAGTGCTTCCCACCAAAGCAATCGTTGTCCGACGGCGTCTGCTTTTCCCTTTTCACGGCACATATCCAGATTCTCGGACGAACCGAGCACGTGAAAACTGACCTTCAAACCTTTCTCGACACTTCTGGTACGGCCCCAGTCGCGGCGTTTTGACGAGAAGGCAGGTTTTTGTCTGGTTCCTTTCAAAACAACGCAGGAATACACGTCTGGCATGGGGACTTCTGCCCACAGCCCCAGACCGGAAGTGCGACCGACGCGCCACCACCGCGCCGTGACGCCACAGAGATGAGTTCGCGTATAGTGTTTATAAAAAAAAAAAAACTAAAAAATAAAAAAAAAAAATCACTGAACCAATTGTGAATAACAAATGTGACTGTGCAAAATGTCGACTATAGTGCTAGATCGTGGACTATATTTCTCGATATTATTAGCGCCCTTCTTTAGACGGGTGTCGTAATGGTCACAGCCGGCTTGAGTTTGCGCTTGACGCTCTTGAAGCTGTTGAAGGAAACTCAACTCGCAGCACGCGGCTATAAAGTATTCCGAGCAAAAGTGAAAATGTTTCAAGCGACACTAGTTTTCTCGACATACAGCTCGCGCAAAAGCACCTTGACGCGGCTGGCCTCCATTGCCTGCCGGGGAACGCTTTTTTTTTCTCCCACGACAACAAGGGTAAAAAAAGAAGCTTTTTCCCGGCGCTGTTTCTACAATCTACCGCGGAGCACATATTGCTACCCATTGCAAAAAAACTTTCGAAAAACTTATCTCGATCGCTGGCGTCCGGAAAGCCACTTGGCGGGCCGCGGCTGCCCGAGTCGCTCGTCTGCCAGCACATTCGTGACTAGACCTGTGCGCCGGTCAGAAATCGCCGGCGGCGGCGTGTTGACGGCGCGGGGATCAACGGATCGGCGGCGGCGTGGCGCGGAAGAGGGAAGGGAGGGGAGGGTTGTAAATTAGAAAAGTGAGGGGGGGGGGGGGGGGAAGAGTCGTTTGAATTTGGAAAACAAGATGCAAATACCATTAAAAGGAACACACTTTTTTATTTTATTTTTTTTTTTTCTGAGAGCCTTCGCTTTCTGGATATTGCCTTCGCTGTGAAGAGTACATCCGTTAGAAGAATCAGGTACTTTGGCATCTTATGTACCCTCGTTTGTAAGAGAATATGTCGCCGGCTGGCAGCCGCGGCCCAAGATCCTCCGCAAGACGAGGACCGACGACAACAGGTGTTTTATCACCGCGTCCCACCTCACCATGCGCTTGTCGCGCGCCCCGTGCCTAACAAGTCGATCGAGCACGCGGTACGCCGCAAGCCGTCATCACCGACAACGACAGGGTCCTAACCTCTCGTTCGGCTTCGCGGTACTTCGCCGACATGCACATTCAGAGCATCCCTAACAGTACTTTACGCTCCCAAAGCTAACGGCTTTGTCGAACGCGCCAACGGAAAAATCCTTCCATGTCTGCGCGAAAGAACGTCAACGGCGACATCAACCATTGGAGCGATTACCTCGAGGCAACCAGCTTTCAAGTGAACCAGCAGCCGTACGCCAGACTACAGACATCACCGTTCGAACTCCTGTTCAACTTTGTCCCACGCTGACCAATGGAATTTTCCCCGCTTCCCGACGAGGTCGGCGACGTCCGCGCGAACTGCAACGCTGCAAACGCGAACCTCGCTTACCTTCACGGCATGAAGCGTTCCTCCTACGATGCAAAACATCGACCAGCTCCACACAGCGTCAGGGACAGGGTATGGTACACGAACGGCCTTCCTACCTCAAAACTTGGCCTGCTTTTCCACGGACCGTACGTTGTCACTTAAGTCATCACCAACGTGAGCAATCAAACCTACACCATTTCCGGGTTTACCCCGCAAGGCACACCGGATTGCCGCCAAACTCCCGCACGATAGCACTTTTTTTTTTCCCACGAACAACCTGCAGTGATTGACGTCGATTTCAACCAACTCGCCTTGCACCGCGGCAGATCCTCCGATTACAAGCGCATCACGCCGACGCCGCCCTCCACGATGGCTAGACCCATAACGAGTGGATCATGACAACATTAACAAAATGTGCGAGGGCGCAAGGATTTTGAGCTCGGGAGTGTAAGCAAATACGCTGGCGGCAAAGACCCGTAAGGAGAGCCTCCCCGACTCGACCGAATGGGGGCTCGACTTTCACCCCCGATGCTGGATCTCCGCGTGAAAACGAGAAAGGAGGACCCCTAGAAACACGATGTGTCAGGAACAAGCCAGGCGTGTGAATCAAAATAAAATACGTTTGAAAGAAGCCTAAAAACGGACGCGAATATAGCCCGGCTTGCATCAAATTATTTCACAAAGTTTTCATTAAATCGTTTTGCAGTCTACAAAACCGTTCATTCCGTTTAATTCGTTATAACACTTTAAAAACACAGGCGAGCTGGTGAAGAACTTCCATAGTAACGGGAGACACGGAACGATAAAAATAACGGACAAGACAAGTCTCAAACACAACTTTTATACCCGTTTTCACGTCAAGAACTTTAGTAAAAAGAGTCTGAATCCTCACGAACCATTACTAATTTCCACCTTTATGTGGAGAATTAAGATATATGATGCTGGACTCTAATATATATAAATATTATCAAGACGTGCATGCACGTTCCAGCGCCAAAATCATCACTTTTTTCTCCGACAACCAAAGACTTTGCGTCGCGTATACGAACATCTTTGTTTCATGTATGTGTTTTCCCCCTCTGTGATGCCTTTGGGCCCTGAGGGTACTTTAATAAATAAATAAATAAAAAAAATGCTCAAAACTTTCTCTTTTTTTTCTTGAAAAAAACGGGTATAGTTTACTTGAACAACGAACGCTCTTATATATACGTCAAGAGTCAAAACCCTCACCATCAAAAAAAAAACTTTTTAAATAAAGGGTGTCTTCGACGCAGAGCGCACAGACGGCCATACATTTTACGAGGGGCTTGATAATGGAGCGATGTAACTTATTAAATAGCTGAAGTACGTATCAAAGACCACAGAAAGAAAACACTGAGGTTTTGCTGTAGGGCCAAGAAAACCCCGATTATTATTATTATTTTTTTTGTAGTCAGTAAAACGTACATTAGCTATTTTAGTAAGTTGTACCACACGGCTTTTAAGCCTCTTGTGAAAGTTAGTACTGTCAGATCGACGTCTGAAGTTTTGGGGTGTCTTATATGGGACAAAGGGTGTGAGAATACACCCTTTTTTTAGAGTGTAGTTCACTGAAAGCCGGACACTCAGACAGATCCAAATGATTCATAGTCACACCAACCTGCCACCCAGATGACCCCGCTCGATGACTGACCAGCCACATACGATAACAGGCAACTCCATCAGAACCCTTACTAATATGATACACGCGTGACGAGATGTCCCTACAGCGTGCAATTCGCTTAACGAGTGTCGATGAAACGATCGTGTCGACAAAACGTGTGTCCGTGAAACGTGTGCCCATGAAAAGTTGTCCGGGATACGTAATTCCACGAAACGAGTTTCGACGAAATGAGAGGGTCCCGTACACCACTCCTACGTGACAAGTTACATCTGGGTTTTTATGTTTTTTTCTGACAGCCCTGAGGAGCCCCAGAAAGGGGCTAACCTTTATAATTTGTGCTGAGTTTTGAAACCTAAATTTACACCAAACCTCTTTGCCACTGACATAAAGTTATAAAAGATTGCATGGTAGTAAGGCACACACACAACATTCTTCACAACCGCCTTTTCAACGGAAGCCGGATTAAACCTTCAGCACCTTGAGCACAGCTCTAACAATTACATCGTGGGGATGGCCCGCTTCCAAACGACGCATCTTTTGCAACTCAACTGCCTCACCAACCCAAAACATACGGGATTGTTTATAGGCGTAATCCATCGCAGACGCAATTACACCACTCGTAACTATTTTCAAGTGACAGCTGTCAGCTGCCAACAGAGGCTTGGCTGATTCCTTGCCGTAGCTCCAGCACAGGCCCTTTTCCGTGTGCAACAGTAGGTCTATAAGTACTTAATTCGACTGTTGCGATGGCAGGGCTGTGCGGTCCAATCGACAAGGACCGCACAACCATGTCAACGTAAACATAAATCTCGTTAAAAAAAAAAAAAAAAATCTCGGACAACACTGGAGCAATTCACGACCGGATACACACACCCTGTTTTTGAATAAAAAGAGAACCACCAAAGTCTACGGCAGTGGACTCTAAATGAAACTCCAGAATGCTGATAAAACTATCTACATCAATCCCAGTGGCAGACTGCAACTTTACTAGATTATCATCACCCATAGAGTAGTCCTTGATGTCTACAGTTGTCACATCGCACCTTCTTCCATGATGCGGATTCAATATTTCAATGAACTGCTCAGAGCTTTTGAGTGACAATGGACTCTTGCTCCACTTCTGTCAGGCATTTCTGGATAAAAACCGTCAAGACCTTTTGCCAAACTCAATTTTCGTTCACAACCATTTTAACAATTACACCAGGATGGGATTGTCACAGTTGCTCAAGGTGGAAGGAGGAACGTACGTTTAATCCGGCTCCTGTGGGGAAAAAAGCCGGTTGTAAAGAATGTTGTGTGTGTGTCCAACTACCTTGGAATCTCTCAAAACTTTATATCAGTGGCAAAGAGGATCTGTGCAAATTTAGTTTTCAAAGCTCAGCACAAATTAGAAAGGTTAACCTCCTTTTCGGGTGGTCCTCAGGGGTGCCAGAAAAAAAAAAAAAAAAAAAAAAAAACACGTGCACAGCACGTGCCGGTGATGGCGTCCGCCTCAATTATCTCTCAAAAATTCTTATCTTTGTGCCTAGCGAGAACAGTGGAAGAAGCAAATAATGGTTTTCACTTGCAGTCATGCGTGGTTTCAATTGACTTTGCAGAAAAAGAGATAGTGTAGTTGCGGTCCGCGGCGGGGCCACGGATTGGTTGAGATGTGGTGCAGTGACGCAGTGTGTATCTACGCTGATGCTCTTGGATTAAATCAGTTTAAAGTAAGCGCCCTGTGGTGTTCTTCCTCTGTCTATGTCTTAAAGCGCAATAAGTTTTCTCACGCACAATACCAACTCGCCCAACAATCAGCAGTGGTAGGAGAGTTCTGAGGGAGACCATGCGTATTTTGACCTCTGGTAATTGTGTAAGCACACCGTCCTTGGCACTGGACAGTGATATGAAGCGTTTTTTTGTGTCTCTATAAGGTCTTGTTTTATGGGTTTTCTAAGAACTGTAAGGGTTGTGGTGGAGCTGGAGTTGCCTGTTATCGCATGTGGCTGGTCAGCCCTCAAGTGAGGTCATCCGGGTGGCTGGTAGGTGTGAATTATTTAGATATGTCTGAATCATGCATCATATGGGTTCGGTCTGAATGTACGTCTCTCGGTGACCTAGTGAAGAGGAGGTGTTTCTTTTTTGGTGGTGAGAGTCTCGAGGTATATGTAACAACGTTCGTTGTTCAAATAAACCACAAACTGTGTTTGAGACTTGTTGTTTTGTCAGTTTTTTTATCGTTCCGTGTCTCCGTTTTCTATGGAACTTCTACATTTATTGATATATTTACAGGAGTAAAAATGAAAGGGAAAAAAGCATACAGACACAGCAGAAAAAAAAAAAAAACACCAATACCCCCTCCCCCTCAAAAAAAAAAAAAAAAAAAAAAAAGATGGCGGCGCCGGCGGCGCGCCGAATTTATTGTGCGGCGGCGGCGGCGGCGTGCTGGCTCTGGGGATTCCGGCGGCGGCGCAGGGCGGCGAGAGCAAAACAGGCGGCGGCGGCGGCGCGGCGCGGTGGCGCACAGGTCAATTCGTGACGTACGCGGGTAGGGAAAAGTAGGGATTTTTCATTGTTGCCAGTAGAGAGTCGCCTCCTGGAACCCTCGCGGCTTGAAACTTGAAAATTTGAAAATTCAATAACTTCACGGAAAATTTTTATTTTCTTAAAATATTTTGGTTATCCTTTGAGAAAGGGTTATTGACGCGGTCTGCAAATTTCCAGCCAAATCGAAGTCTACCAAAAAATCGGCGGAGTTCCCCTTTAAAGGGATACTACAACGAAAATTCGGTGCTCATTTTTTTGGTCTATATGTGTTCAAAAGAGCAGTATCACATGGAACATACCAATATCTTGTTCAAAAAGTCTCGAAAAGGAATTTTAAAACGAATTAAACGATTAGCAAAGAGCACCTGGTGGATGTCGCTAACGCCTCGTTTGTAATGCTCGTCTAGGAACCTTGACAGCTAGTGACGCAGGTTGTCTCGTCTTCGGCCACGACGAGAGAAGGGGGGAAGGAGGAACTCCCCTCTTCCCGAGAATCCCTTTTCTGTGTCGCAGAAGTCGCTATTGTCCCCTAGAAGATTATAGAAGATTAACCCGTCACTCAAAATTCGTACAAAAGCAGCCGCGTCGGTGGCTGGAACGACTAGGCCATCCTCTCGACGTCAGCCTCGCCGTAGCTTTGCTCGTCTTGAGACGACCTACGTCACGATCGCGTTGGATGTCACGTGCTCTAAGCTGGGCCTTCTCCGAGCGCTTGCCAGAGTGGGCCGTTTATAACGAAAAATACAGCCACCAGGATCAAAATACAAACGTGCGATTGTCATTTACGGATAATGTGGATCATATTCAACCTATTTTTGAACACGACGGGAATATTTCAAATTTCGTTGAAGTATCCCTTGGATACTTCAACGAAATTTGAAATATTCCCGTCGTGTTCAAAAATAGGTTGAATATGATCCACATTATCCGTAAATGACAATCGCACGTTTGTATTTTGATCCTGGTGGCTGTATTTTTCGTTATAAACGGCCCACTCTGGCAAGCGCTCGGAGAAGGCCCAGCTTAGAGCACGTGACATCCAACGCGATCGTGACGTAGGTCGTCTCAAGACGAGCAAAGCTACGGCGAGGCTGACGTCGAGAGGATGGCCTAGTCGTTCCAGCCACCGACGCGGCTGCTTTTGTACGAATTTTGAGTGACGGGTTAATCTTCTATAATCTTCTAGGGGACAATAGCGACTTCTGCGACACAGAAAAGGGATTCTCGGGAAGAGGGGAGTTCCTCCTTCCCCCCTTCTCTCGTCGTGGCCGAAGACGAGACAACCTCCGTCACTAGCTGTCAAGGTTCCTAGACGAGCATTACAAACGAGGCGTTAGCGACATCCACCAGGTGCTCTTTGCTAATCGTTTTAATTTGTTTTAAAATTCCTTTTTGAGACTTTTTTAACAAGATATTGGTACGTTCCATGTGATACTGCTCTTTTGAACACACATAGACCAAAAAATGAGCGCCGAAATTTTGTTGTAGTATCCCTTTAAGTGGAAGTTACAATAGACCGATATCACCAGTTTGTTTCGTTGCGCCGCTGCTGCCGGCAAGCATCGTGGGAGCTGTAGTCTTTGCACGCGCGACCACCCCGCTGCGGGTCTGCGCGAGCAGAGCACGAGACGGCATGAGATGTCCCTTGCACTGTCGCGCCTGCCTACTGTGAACTACAGTTAAGGCCCGTTCACACATGCAGGGGAGCGCTACAAGCATAGCGCTAACCTCGCGCTAAGCGCGTGCTGACGGCAGCGTTCACCAGCTTTGTATCGCACCGTCAAAATTGTTGCTCATGGCCTACGATAAGTAGCTGATGGCACGTGAGGAGCGCTACATCAGCGCTTCGCTGCATGTGAGAACCGGCCTTTATAGTGGCGGCACGCATGCGTGGAACGCTTGGGGAGACCGGTCGTTTGGCGAAGTGCGCGATCGAAAGCGTCGCTGTGGCACACAATTGACCGAATGCTGACATTGATGTCGGCGAAGTATTTCTCATCGACAGAAATGCGACTAATGGAATAACTTTGATTTTGACGTTGTTGGCAGTGTTGGTTTCAGCACGCTGTAATATTTCAAGTTTCCACCATGTTCTTTACATAAAACAATAAAACTTGTTGTTCGCAAGGTAATGACGTCACGAGAGGAGACCATAGAAGGGCGCCACCAAAACGTATCGCCGCCAGAGTCTGCTCTCTATGTTACCGACGCATTGATAACAATACTTGGAGCTATAAGTACATTCGCGACACGTGCTTTCCTTCCCTATAGACCTTTCTAGAAAAGGGCTGCTGGCCGGTTTCATTTTCAGTGTTCGTGCGTATCGCGCGTGATTTGCTCGCTTTCCGAAGCGACGCACACGCGCGTGCTGAGCTGTGGAGATCGCACGCTGAGCTGTGGATTTGTAAACATTGGAAAGGTCTATACGAACTATTTTAAGTAAATAAGCATAATAGAGCGTTTGTGGAAAGCGCGTCCGTATTGCCATTCGTTTTACATTTTTGCCTTCGAACAGTTACAGCTGTCTATGCTGCTGCAGACGACAGCGTGCGCAGCGCGTGTACCTACGTTCCCAGCATTTTCTTTGATGCTTAGGCAATTCCATAGAGTTATTATACTGCACCTAGAGTTTCAGCTGGCGCTAGTGTGCTGTGGCAAATTGAAGCAGACAGCAACCAGTCGAAAATTGACTTCCGGTAGTGCATTTCTATGGGGATAAGTAAGTGCGTTTTCTCCCTGCGCTCGAAGGTAAGAGCAAATATCCCGAACAATTTGTACGTACTAGGTAGCCTGGAACATTTCTCAGTCAGACAGGCGAAATAATTGGTCGGTTACAGCTTTTTTCTTTCAAATTCATTGCATTGAAAACGATTCTAAAACGGCTTCATACATGTATTTATGAGCACTGTCGGACCTTGTCAGCGCGAATTCGACGTCGGCGCTTTTTAGCATGGGGGGGGGGGGGGGGGGGGGGGGGTTTACCGTTTGTGGTCAAGAGGTCCAACGAGTCAAAAGGTCCAACGAGTCAAAAGGTCCAATAGCCACGTGACAGCCGAGTCAAGAGGTCCAACGAGTCAAAAGGTCCAATTCGAGTCAAGAGGTCCAACGCGTCAAGAGGTCCAACGAGTCAAAAGGTCCAACGCGTCAAGAGGTCCATCGAGTCAAAAGGTCCAACGCGTCAAGAGGTCCAACGGGTCAAGAGGTCCATCGAGCCTTATTTTTATCTTCTCTGTTTATAATGACATGATATTGCCATTAATGACAGCTTCTGACGGTTACTGACTGTTTGACCTATTTGAATTATTTTGGAGAATACAAGTACTACATAGCCATTGGAGACAAGTAGACAGATACTATTTGCCACAATGCATATGTATTTCAGTGTTAAATAATGAATAGTGCCTGGCGACATATTTTGGACTTGTAGAACTTAATATCTGTTATCCAGTCTCTGTTTTAGGACTTATTTATGCCATTTCTACGGAAGTGTCTCTCAAATTCCCGAGATATAAAATACAAATGTACCTCAGCATCTCGCCTTTAGCCTTCCCTTTCATGTATCTCAGTATTTCTGATTTCATACTTCCTTGGGTAACTTTGTCCAGTCCCCGGTTCTCCTATGTAAGATATTGGTACATTCCATGTACAAGATATTGGTACGTTGTCCAGTCCCCGGTTCTCCTGGAAAGCCAACACAGATGGCAAGAACTACGCAGTGACACAGGGTGAGTAACTCTCTTTGCATGTACGATCAAAATAAATTGAAGGCCAGGTAATATAGTCATATTTTCAATAAGTAAGTACTGCTTTATTCTTTCTGCTCTGTGTGAAGATGCTAGTTGTACTTTCAAAACATCAGCTGCATGCCCGACATTTTTAAGAAGTGAATAATAAAAGCAGCCCGGCATAGAAAAGAATAACAAAGAGGACACCTTTTATAGCCCTCGTACTTTACTTTTTACGTTTTTAATGTTTAACCACTCGTAAAATTGCAAGGCGGGGTAATGCTCATATAGTGCCAGGACTGGAATATTAGCAATATGTATACGTCACCGGAATGCTGGCGCGCCTTGAACACACTCTATATCCCTTTAGACTTGTATCTGGCTTAGAATCGTCGCTTGTGTTCACACACCGGCCGTGAAACAGAGGTTTGGACCTGAAATATAGCGAAGTTAAACATCATTCATTGATGAAGAAAAATAGCGGTAACTAAAGCAATCACACTTTTACAATGTTAATAAGGTACATACTATTCGGTACGACTCAAATAACGAAAGTGTTTCGTGTTATTTTTGGGTGAAGAGACAAAATGCACGCACGTTTTCCCATAGGAAAGCACAGGAGCACCATGAAAGTAAACTTCTTGCTGTCTGCTTCAATTTGCCTCCCGGAAGTTGCATAGACACCAGCGCCAATTGAACCTCTAGCGTACATCATGATAACTATATGGGTAATTCAGCGAAATGTCTATGCGGAGAACAAGTCGTCTGCTTCTTGCGCAGGGGCTGGGTGACGTCAGGACGACGTCGAGCTCTGATTGGCTTTGATTTGAAAGACCGCAAGGCTGGTTGCCTTCAGGTCCTACCTACAACTTTTTTTTCAACCAGACAATAAGAGCTTGGCTTTCTGACATCAGCGCAACCCCTGTGCAGGAAGCAGACAAACTTACGCTCTGCATTGCCGCAAGCGGCAAGGTCGAGCCTGACATTATAATTATTCTTCCCCAAATGAAGCGAGCCAATGCCTAGATGACCAAACCAGGAAACGAGCTAGATGCAATAAATATAACATACTTGAGGTTTTTAGAATACATATGCTAAGTATTTGTACTTAAAATGCTACTTATCCTTGATTGAATCCTACCTGCACTTTATTTCAAACGAAACGTACAACGCTATAAAGGTAATGTGAGTGAGCACCGTTGCTAAGAGAAACTTAATTGGCCACTCAGATTTCTATTAAAAATATTTTGGCGACCAGAGTTTTTGCACCTGGCGCTTGTTATGCTGAAATTACAATAGGAGGTTCACCATGAGAATGTGGTAGTATAAAACCCTGTAACGATATGAGAGACGCGAAACCCATCAACGGTGAAAAGTAATTTGTTTTATTATTTTATGCGATCTTTGAAACACTATCTGCAGTCAACCATTCATTTTCTATTTTCATGATGGCTTGGAAAAACCAGTTGTATGAACGCTCAGAAAGCAAGACTTTTATCTACCTTTAAAGAGATACTTCAACGAAACTTGAAATATGCCCTTCGTGTTCAGAAATGGGTTGAATATGATCCAAAATATCCGTAATTGGCAATCGCACGTTTTTATTTTGAGTTTGATGGCTGTATTTTTCGTTATAAACGGCCCACTCTGGCAAGCGCTCGAAGAGCAGCCAGCGGAGTGCAGGTGACATCCGGCGCAATCGTGGCGTAGATTCCTGGGACGAGCAAAGCTGCGGCGAGGCCTGTGGAAGAAACAAATTTCTTCCACTGTGGGCGAGGCTGATATCAACAGGATGTGAAAAGAGTCCCAGTAATAGGGGAGTTCCCTCTTCCCCTCTTCTGTCGTTGTGGTCGGAGGCGAGACAGGCATCGTCAGCACCTGTTAAGGTTCCTAGACGGGCATTACAAACGAGGCTTTAGCGACATCCACCAGGTACTCTTTGCTAATCGTTTAATTCGTTTTAAAATTCCCTTTCGTGTATTTTTTTTAACAAAAGGTTGGTGTGCCTGATGTGATACTGCTCCCTTGAACACGAATAGACCAAGAAATACTGACCGAAATTTTGTTGTAGCATCCCTTACTTTTAAATTAGGCGCCCGTTGTCTTCCCTGTAAAAGGGACTTCGCCAGCGGCGCAGTGCGACTGTTTACCATACAACATTAAGCCCATTGCGCAATACTAGCGCTTCCATCCGCATTCGAATGGCCCCTTTGAATCCTAATGGCTAGAGAAGGGGAAGGGGGGGGGGGGGTGATTATCGCCATCAAATATTGGTGTGTCCAAGGTTTGTCCTTGACTTTGCTCTTTCTCAGTATGTGGATCTTCTAGTAATGCGTTTAGTGTTTGGTTGGTTTCCAGCAGCTACCGCGGACCTTAAGCAAACCGTTACAGTGTCCCGTGTGCGGCACAACTGGATTCTTTGAAGCATGCTTTTAAAGGGATACTACAACGAAATTTCGGCGCTTATTTCTCGGTCAATACATGTTCAAGGGAACAGTTAGTAGCACATCGGACAAACCCATATTTTATTGAAAAAGACAAGAACAGAAATCTTAAAGCGAATTAAACGATTAGCAAAGGGCGCCTGGTAAATGTCGCTAAAGCCTCGTTTGTAGTGCCCGTCTAGGAAGCTTGACAGGTTGTGACGATGCCTGTCTTGCCTAAAATTATACATGCATTGAACCCAGTGCTGCGCGCCAAACACCCAAAATAGGTATTTAAGATAAGATACTAAATACGCATTTCAAAATGTATTTGGAATAGTATTCAAGTTACTTTTAGTACGAACTCCCTTGAGTAGAGTACAAACATTGAAAAAAAATGAAAGACGTTTACAATCCCCTGTAACGCCGAATTAGAGCGCAGCTCTTGAGGAGGGGGAGGGGAAGGTACGGAGAGGAGGGATTTTCCCACTAAATCTAGCGGAACTTTTTTTACTACTAAATTTAGTGGGGAATTTTTTCCGCTAAATTTAGCGGTGAATTTTTTCCACTGAATTTAGCGGGGAATTTTCCTGCTAAACTTAGCGGGGAAAAGTTAGCGGGGAAAATTTTCCGCTTATTTAGCGGGCAAACTTTTCCGCTAATTACCGGGGAAATTTTTCCGCTAAATTTAGCGGGGGAAATTTACCCATAATGCAACGCTCGGTGACGTTACGAGTGACCCTCGTGACGTTATTATGGGAAACGTCAAATAATGCAACGCGCGGTTACGCCGACGCCGACGCCGGTCAAGCCGAAAACGGGCGCCTAAGAGCTGCGCTCTAAAACGTAATTGAATTGCTTTCGAAGATACTTTTCAAGTCTTGTAAGCGGGTAATATAGGACTAAATTCCAAAAAGGGGGCGCTCTATTTTTTATTACTTCTAACTGAAAATAGTAGCAGTGATTCTTATAACATTCAAAAAGCGCCCTAGCCGCTGCAATTGAAGCCTACCCTGAAATAATAGGGAATATGCAACATAATGCGTGCTAAAATATTTAGGGCGCACTTTAGTTTGACGACAGGCTCGGCTTGTGACACATTCTGCAATAAGTTCGTAACATACTCCTCCGCGATTTGGGGGACTTGACATGCGGTCCGGCATCGGATGTCAATAACAGCCGAACTAAAAGTTGATCAGGTAGCCTGACTTGTTGATGAGTACGCGAATGAACGACACACGAGCACGCATGCTCGGGAGAAACACCGACTCAAGGACAGCAGCTTCTGTCGCTGATGAGCAACCAAGAGCGAGAACTTTGTCCCCCCAGTCAAAAGCGAGAAAAAGCACTTATACATTCAAACTGTAGAAAAGGAGAATAAGAGGATTAAAGAGGGAAACACAGAAAACACAGGAAACACAGGGCAGTGTACACAAAACCGCTTCTAAACCTGTCCCTGCCCCCTCTGCACTAGTACAAACCATTCTCGACGCAGTGATATCAAAAGGGCGAGAATTCAAGAATCACATACACTAGTTCATAAATGACTCCACCTAGCAGAAAACTAGTTTCGAGAAATTTGAGGATGAAACAATGCGCGCATTCCGAAGAGGATAAAAGAAACGCCTTTGAAACAGCTTCGGAGCGAAAGTGAAGCTCATTAAAGGGGGGGGGGGGGGGGGGGAGGGGGGGTGCAATGATTTTAAGATTGAAAGAATTTGCATATTGTCATTTTTACGTTGTTTATCGTTTCCCGGAGGATAGATTCCTTCATTAAAAAAAAATGCCGCGATTTCGCTGCATAATCGCAAAACAAAAGCCGAGCTATTTCCCCCACCTGCAGCCGCGAGGGGCAGCCGAGAGAACTACGGCCAGAAGCTTACGCGACCTTGCTCGGCTGTAAGCTGCACCATAACGCCGCTAATCTCAGCAGAGAAAGGGGAGGAAGCGTCCTCTGAGAGAGCACACGGGAGCCTACTTGGCACGGGCCAGACTACGTCACTACCAGGTGTGACTCTGAAGTCAGAGTGAGTTGAGGGGTGCCAGAAATGCCAACATTTATCCTTTTTTTAGAGCGCAGCTCTTAGGGGCCCGTTTCCGGCTTGAGCGGCGTCGCCGTCGGCGTCGCCGTCGCCGTCGGCGTCGGCGTCGGCGTAACCGTGCGGTGCATCATGGGAAATGTCCCATAATGCACCGCGCGAGCCCCCCACCGGGGTCACGTGACCTCGGGGGGGGGGGGGGGGGGGGGGCACGTGACCCCGGTGCATCATGGGAAATGTCCCATAATGCACCGCGCGAGCCCCCCACCGGGGTCACGTGACCTCGTGGGGGGCACGTGACCCCCCCGAGGTCACGTGACCCCCCCCCGAAGTCACGTGACTCCCCTGAGGTCACGTGACCCCCGCCGATGTCACGTGACCCCCAATGACGTCATCGTCACTGATGACGTCACCGGCATCCACATCGTCATCGTCATCATCACTGATGACATCATCACTGATGACGTCACCGGCATCCACATCGTCATCGTGATCATCACTGATGACTTCACCGGCATCCACATCGTCATCGTCATCATCACTGATATCGTCACCGGCATCCGCATCGTCATCGTCATCACTGATGACGTTACCGGCATCCGCATCGTCATCGTCATCATCACTGATGACGTCGTCAGTGACGTCACTGATGACGTCACCGGCATCCGCATCGTCATCGTCATCATCACCGATGACGTCACCGGCATCCGCATCGTCATCGTCATCATCACTGATGACGTTACCGACATCCGCATCGTCATCGTCATCATCACTGATGACGTCATCAGCGACGTCACTGATGACGTCACCGACATTCGCATCGTCATCGTCATCATCACTGGTGAAGTCATCAGTGACGTCACTAATGACGTCATCGGTACCCGCATCGTCATCGTCACTGATGACGTCATCAGTGACGTCAGTGATGACATCATCGGCATTGGGGGTGACGTGACCGCCAAGGTCACGTGACCCCCCAAGGTCACATGACCCCCCCTGGTTAGTTTAACCCCCCCCCAGTGCCCTTCCCTCCTCCTCCTCAAGAGCTGCGCTCTAATTCGGCGTTACAGGGAGTTGTAAGCAGCTTTCACTTTTTTTCGCAACAACTAGGACAAACAAGCAAAATCGTTTTTCTGTTTTTTACTTCAGAAGTGTCAGAGGGCTACTTCCACAATTTTTTGAACCAAGTCCGGAAATCGTGTCACCCCCCCCCCCCTCTCCCCCTTTAAGCCACAATGAGAAAATTTGGGGAAGCCCAATCTGTATATATATATATAATAAAAAAAGTCACTGCAGCATAACAAATTCAGCAGTATCTAGCTTCTTTCGCCGAGGGAGTACCTGTTCTCGCCTGAAAACGTGTTGGCGCATTTTCATACTGGAACCCCAGGAACCGGCGATTTCTGAAAATGGTTCACTGTGATCATACCGAGCGTTGATGTCACACTCTTCCGCTGACGAAACCACTCTAGCTCTAGAAAAAAGGTGGGGTCTGAGTGTAAAATACGGATGACGATCGCAGCACTTTGCAAGCTCAACGTATTGACAGTTTGAAAAAAAAAATGGACAAAACAAAAATAGACATAGAGTCGGGTGTACTTGGAGTTATCCATTTGGACGTTCGTTAGCATTTGGAGACTGCGTTTTGCTCGTGCCTTGTTTGCTGTCCTCTATTTGGCCGCTTGGCTCCAAGTTTGCAATCGGTTCAGCTTTCCCCTGTAGTTCCGTAGATTGTTCCGGCGACATTTTTTTCCAAGGTGCAAGATGTATTTGAGATACTGAGAACAAGATTGTGAGAATTGTTATTAAGATAGAGTAGCAAATACTCTAGACTAAATGTTTTTGCAAGGTACCAAAATGCTACCAAAATATTTAAGATACAGTATCTTGAGTAGAGTATTTAAGATAGGCACAAGTCTGATTAAACCTTACGTCATCCCGCCAGCTCTCCGGCCACCACGAGAGAAGAGGGGAAGGAGGAACCCTTGCTCATTGGGACTCTCTTTTGTGTGTCCCAGAAGTCGCTATTGTCCCTCTAGAAGATTATAGAAGATTCACCCTTCACCTAAAATTCGTACAAAAGCAGCTTTGCGGTTATTTGCTGCGGCCCGATCGCTGGCGTGCTTCGGCCGCTTCGGTGGCTCGAACGACTAAAACATCCTGTCGACGTCAGCCTCGCCGCAGCTTTTCTCGTCCCGAGACAATCTACGTCACGACTGCTGTGGATGTCTCGTGCTCTCTGCTGGCTGCTCTCCGATAGCTTGGTAAAGTAGACCGTTTATAACGAAAAATACAGCCTTCAGGCTCAAAATACATACGTGAGATTGCCATTTAGAGATATTCAGTATCAATTTAGCTTATTTCTGAACACAGCGAGTATATTTCAAATTTCTTTGAAGTATCCCTTTAAGCGCGCGCCCGGCTGTTACCTTGACCGTGGGCCTCGTGCGTAAAAGGATACTTCAAAGGCTCTGATAGTACGCAGAGCCGTATATAGAGAAGTTTGTCCATTCATTGGGAAGTATAGCATGCAAATGAGGAGGCGCCATTGGCCAAAGCGGGCTGGGCGTGTTCAAGGGCGTCTTCGCAAATTCTAATACACCCAGCCACAAGTCTGGAATAATAGCCTGTCGGTGGTCGCGAGAAACAAAATTAATAAATGCGCCGGAGTAACTCTCGGTGACTGAAAATATGGTGCACGTGATTTGTCAATCACGGTCATGCAAGATCAAAACTTAGCAGAACGATCGACGTGATCCGTACACCATGCGCCAAGGGCTGGGAATCTGGGGTCCCAACGATCAGACCCCGTTTGACCATAACAGAGTTCGAGCGGCACATTCGCTTCTTACCTATTTTTGCATGGTCATAGTCGAAACATCACGTGCACCATATTTTCGACAATGAAGAGTTACTACATTTAAGTCTTACGCAATATATAAACTATTTCTCGCTGCCACCACTATAGTCGGTTACAAGTCAAGAAGGTAGGAGAAGCTCCTCCCACAAGCGTAATGCGCCGGTTTCAAATTCCTTCGCAGTCGAAAGAAGAGTTCACTGGAAACGCTCCTTGTTCCGCTTCAATGGATAGATATTGGCTACAGAGTGAGGACCCAATTTGTCTCCGATCCCACTTTTTAAGAAAGCGACCTTTGTATTAATTGGAGGGGGAACCGAGCCCCTGAAAACAGCCTTTGTATCCACCGGAGGGGGTGGCTAATCCCCGAAAGTCGTCTTTGTTTCCATCGGAGTGGGAACACTTTAATCTTCCTCTCGTGGCTTCCACAATGCTCAGTCAAAGTCGAAAGATAAAGCAAATATGCACAGAAAGGCAAGACCCCCCTCGCGCGTTGGCCGCAACGTCACGGAAACGATGGGAGGCTATTGGATGCGGAGGTGGCGGAGGGATATATGATTTCCTTTGAGGGGCATTTGCCGCTACCTTCTTGACTTGTAACCTACTATAGGGGATTATTTTTGGCCTCTGGTTGGCCAAAAAAAGCATTTTTATCTGCGTTTGGTGCACTCCCATGGCTCTGCCCGTTCCTCCCATTGACCAAACTATCTTTATATACTGCTCTGGTAGTGCGGTGCGCGCCACACGGCAACTGCCCCTAAAAGTCCCCAATATATGCGGTGTTATACATTAGGTTTGGTAGTGATTTTGTTGTGGCTGTTACAATCATATCGTTGCTAACTTTGTTTCAAGCAAGACAACCAACATTGTGTCCCTGGGCATTGGTTTAGTGTTCAGTCTCTGGATGTTCTTCCTCCTACTTTCTTGAAAATAAGAATAGTGACTGTGTAAAGGTTACAGTTACAATGCAGACGTCTAAATATAAACAATATAATTTTAAGCGTTCTTTTTTTCTATCGGGAAGCTCAAATGCTCCGTTGAAGCAAAACGAAGCAAGGAAAATCCTTTTAGATATTATTTCAAGTACTACTTGCAGCTGAACCAATTGGTATGCCAGATGGGAGACTGCAAGGCGGTGATGTCCGGTAACCATGCTGCAAATAATTGGAGCGTCATACACAAAGGTGCCACAAGAACGAGTATGCCCAACTTGAGTTGGAAAGGATATCAAGCAGCAAACGTGGTCGTGACGACAGCGTCGAACCGCCACCTAAAGCACGCGATCAGGGATGCGCTCGCACAAGTTCCAGCTATCGTAGTAAAGATGACCTCAAAAACTCTAATGAACATATGCGTCGAGCTGGCGACGAAGAACGGTCGCCCATTTTGGTTAATCGACGACAGCGGACTTAGAAAGATTGTGGATCGAATTCTAAAGGCTTTCAAGAAAATGTATCTATTAACTCTAAAAACGTACGAGCTAAGGTGAATAAGGAAGCACAACCAGCGAGAGATATCTCGCGCTCTCTAAAAGACCGCGTAATCTCCATGAAAATGGACAGTGCAACGCGCATGGACCGTGCCATTCTAGGAATTAACGTACAATACGTAGAAGGTGGAAAGCTGGTGCTTCAGACAATGGCCATGAAAGAACTATTTGACCGACACACAGCAGAGTACTTAAAATCTGAAGTGCTGCAAGTCCTGTCCATGTACGATATTAAAGTCGGGCAAGTGATATTAAAGTCGGGCATTACCACAGACAGCGGGGACAGCTTGGTAAAGGTGGTATAGAACTACTAAAAGAATGTTCTGCAAAAGAATCCGAATCCTCCGACTCGGAAAACGAAGACTTAGATAAAAGTGTAGAATCTGCCGGAGTGTCGCATGACACCGTCTTTGGAAGTTTTGAAGGCACCCTTACACTCGACGACGACACCTCATTGTTGCAGGGCATGAAATGCGGTGCCCACACACTGCAGCTCGCCGTTCATGACGCACTAAAAGAAGCGATCCTCACTGACTTCATCAAGAAGAGCAGGAAGCTTTGCAAGAAACTCAGAAGGTAGGCAGTGATGCCGGTAATAAGAACGCTGAAAATGAAGAAACCGATAATTGATTGCAGTACCAGATGGATGTTAACTGTTCGAATCTAGAGGCGACTTCTCTAGCTGCAAGAGTTCTGCGGTGATCTTTTCTCGTCGGACAAGGAGTTACACTTCACCGAAAAGGACTGGCAGAGTACGGAACGAATCGTGTTTTTTTTAAGCGAAGCAGAAGCTACGAAGGTCCTCCAAAGAGAGCAGCTGACGATGGGTGATTTCTATGGCACTTGGCTGAAGTGCACAATGCAGACATCGGTGATCAACTCTTCAATGGCAACTACGTTGGTGGCGTTCATGAAAAAAAAAAAAAAAAATAAATAAAAAAGTGACTGCTGGGAAGCAACCTCTCCTGTGTAGCTACTAATTAAGGCCAAAACCTTATATGCCGCATAGTTCAGTCGAACTTTAAAGTCCTTGAGCGAAAACACGTCGGCGACACGAAAAGGACGAAAACACGTCGGCGACAGGAACGGTACTAACACCAAAGGTGTTAATGAAACGGCGCGAAAAGTGCGTCGTCAGAGAGAGCGCTGTCTTCGGAGGTTCGCTACCACCGGGACCACAGCCGACGCCACGATTCGAGTGAGCCAATGAAACGGTGCCAAAAATGCGTCGTCAGAGAGCGCGCTGTCTTCGGAGGTTCACTATCACCGAAACCGCAGCCGACGCCACGATCCGAGTGAGCCAATGAAACGGAGCCTCCTTCAGAACTCAGCACCGTGTCTCGCCGAGAAGCGACGAAAATAAGCGACCTCTCGAATCTTTGAAAACAAAAAAAATTACACCATCTTCCCGAGGGGAACCATGGGGTGATGCGGAGCATCGCGGATCGTTATTAACGGTGAGAGTTGCGCATGCGCGCGCGGCGTGAGTAGAAGCGAACGCACGCGAAGTGCACGCAGCTGGTAGAGAGAGAGAGCGGAGAGAGTAACGCGCAGCTGTTGGAGAGAGGGAAGGAGGAGAGTTGCGCATGCGTAGTGTGAGTGCGGACTACGACGCCGACGCCGCGGGACATGGACCCGAGCAAGAGATGCTCCGCATCTAAAAAGCCTCAAGTCAAGAAGGACGCCAGCGTCTTGGAGTTTTGGACCACGGAAACACTTCATTTTCCGGAGCTCCACCAGCTGGCAGTGGTGGCACTCGAGGGCCCCGCAACCCTACCCAAGTGAGCGTCGAAAGGGCCTTTTCTGACCTGAAGTAGATCCTCTCTTCTCAACAAGAAAGGCTCGCACCAACGACTCTGGACAACGTACTCCTCCACTCAATGTACGGCAACAAGGACGAGGATTGATTGCAAAGACCTAAAGCCACGCGATGATTTGTGAGGCAAAAGCACGTCTTCAAGTTATAGGTCTGACAATAAACGTACATTTTTCGGATTCCTTTAGGAACCTTTGAAACAGAAGCAAATATAACTAGTAGAAATAGGAGAAATACGGGGTGGTAATGATGCGGTACCCGATGCAACTATGAACATACACAAATGGGACTATATGGGCCACATAAACTCTTAACGAATCACAATAACATTTCGCTAAAACAACCAATAGGACCCAATAAAACCCGAAAGTTAATGTGTAGTGCGATGATTTTATTGCTGAAGCCAAATTAATGCATGATAAATGTTATCGCAGTAATAAAAACAACCCAATAGCATTATCTTTTAACGTTTTGGCTGTATTTGAAATTTTGTTATGTTGTTCGCGATTGCGAGCACGAAAATACTTATATTGGTATGATGTATGCAGCAGCCGTTTCTACCCCGACACTGAGAAAGACTCCATTGTTACGAGACAGTTTGGTTCAGCCGATAGGCGTTGAACGGGCCTTCCTACCCCATGGCGTCAACAATTCCTTTAGACCCCTTATATCCTATATATTTCTGTCATAGCCCCATTGCGTCATTAATATTACTATTTCTAAATTTCCACTTATATTTGCGTTCCTTATTTACCTTCGGCTAGACCGTTACCCCAAGGTGGGTAGCATGCAGCGTAAGCTACATATTTATAGAAGCTTCAACAACCTTTCCCTAAAACTGCAAAAAAAAAAAAAAAAAAAAAGAGAAAGAAAACGAAGCTCAGGACGCAAGCACAAAAAGAAGGCGCTCCTTTTTTTCTTTCTTTTATTTGTTTCCGTGCTCTACAACCCGGTACAACACGCGCTCCATTAAAGCCGCCTCGGTGGCTCCGAGGCGAGAGCGCCGGCCTACGGATCCCCAGGTGGCGGGTTCGAATCCCGGCAGAGGTGTGCCCGCAATATGAGGGAGGCTTATTGCGGAGAAGGCGCCGTGTAACCGAAAGATCCCCAGGTGGTCGAAATTAATCCTCAGTCCTCCGCTGGGGCGTGCTAGATGCCCGTCGTAGGTTTGGCACGTAAAACCCCCAAATCTGACTTTTTTTGACGCGCTCCATTACACCCGCGATGGACCGCACAAGAGGGTAGTTAAAGAGATGCTTGAAATATACCCGTCGTAATCATAAATAGGTTGAATATGATCCACAATATCCGTAAATGACAATAGCAAGTTTGTATTTCGAGCCTGGTGGCTGTATTTTTCGTTATAAACGGCCCTCTCTGGGCAAGCGCTCGGAGAGCAGCCAATGGAGAGCACGTGATTTCTACCGCAATCGTGATGTAGTTCGTCTCGGGACGAGCAAAGCTTCGGCGATACTGATGTCGAGATGTCCAAGTCGTTCCAGCCACCGAAGCGGCTGCTTTTATACGAATCTTGAGTGAGGTGTTAATTTTCTGTAATCTTGTAGAGGGACGATAGTGACCTCCGGGTCACACAAAAGAGATTCTCGAGGAGAGGGGAGTTCCTCCTTCCCCTCTTCTCTCGTGGTGGCCAGAGGCGAGACAGTTGCCGTCACTACCTGTCAAGGTTTCTAGACGGGCATTACAAACCAGGCGTCAGCGACGTCCACCAAGTGCTCTTTGCTAATCATTTAATTTGTTTTAAAATTCCTTTTCGTGTCTTTTTTAACAAGATATTGGTGTTTCCGATGTGATACTGCTCCTTTGAACACATATAGACCAAAAAATAAGCGCGGAAATTTCTTCGTAGTATCCCTTTAAAGGTATATTTGAACGAAATTTGAAATATTCCCGTCGCGTTCAGAAATAGGCTGAATATGATCCACAATATCCGTAAATGACAATCGCACGTTTGTATATTGAGCCTGATGGTGGCTGTATTTTTCGTTATAAACGACCAGTTCTGGCAAACGCTCGGAGAGCAGCCAGTGGAAAGCACGTCACATCAGCGGCAATCGTGACGTAGTTTGTCTCGGGACCTTACATCCGGACGCAGCAGACGCTGCGAGCTATCCCAGCCATTTTCACTCTGTGGACGTAACGTAGCCCGTGATACGCTTTCCGCGCGTCGCTCTGCCCTCTCTTCAAAGTCACGTGACATTCACATAGCCTTGGATCGGCCCCGATGGCTCGTAGGATCAGCTGAAAGCAGCCGATGCCCACCAGCGATCGGGCCACCGCAAGTGACCCCAAAGCTGCTTTTGTACGCATTTTGAGTGACGGGTTGAATCTTCTATATCTTGTAGAGGGACAGCATCGACTTCTAGGACACACAAAAGAGAGTCTCGGGGAGGGGAGAGTTCCTCCTTCAGCTCTTCTCTCATCGTGGCCGGAGGCGAGACAGTTATCGTCTCTATACCTGTCAATCAAGGTTCCTAGACGGGCATTACAAACGAGGCGTTAGCGTGCTCTTTGCAAATCGTTTAGTTCGTATTAAAATTCCTTTTCGTGTCTCTTTCAACAAGAGAATGGTGTGTTTGATGTGATAATGCTTCCTGGAACACGAATAAACCATGAAATAGGCGTCGAAATGTCGTTGTAGTTCCTCGTTGTGCACGGGAGCAGCAACGCCCTTGACGCGTAGTGAGAGTCAGGGAATACATTCACAGCATTGGATTGCCTGAGTTTGTTCGTAGCGTCTGTTGTGGTTCATCGTAAGATTAATTGCAGAACCTGTAGCTCTCTTTACGGAAGCCTCGATAGGCGCCAACAACGTTACAATGCAACGACACGCTCTAATCTTAGAGACGTAACGGGAATGCATTCCTTTCGAACCACTGGAGCTTGTAACAGGAACTTATTTCAAGAAAGAACGAGGAACTAGCTTTTGTTCCTGTTTGGGTGAGCGTGAACAACACTGCCTTGCACCCAGCATTCTTTTTTTTTTTTTTTTTTTTTACTGTTTGCGACACGGAAGGCACTTGCATCAGCAGTATTTCAGTGGTTTCGATAGATCCCTAAAGAAGCCTTCGCAGCGGACATGCAGGGGTGATGACATTGAAAAAACTGTAGATCCACAACAAGGGTGGCCAAAGCGATAAACAGCTAGAACCGCAGGAAAAACTACAATAGTTCTGATAGACGCATAAAGAAAAGGGTGTTGGGTAGGGCTATTTTTAACCAGAAACGATAGAGGGAAAAGCCCTTTCCAAAGTTGACAAGTATAATTGTTCTAAAACAAATATCAAGGCAGAAGAACGGTTTTTGAACCCCTAAGCAAAAATTAGTTCACGGTTTATTAGCCTCTGCTCCTGACGCCTGGTATGAGTCTACGGTTCAGAATTCTTTCTAGAACAATAAAGGAAGCACGGCCACTAGAGTTGTATATGCCAAAATGGAGTCCAGCTGAGCGTATGTAGTTAATAGCACAAGGCTTGAAGACCTGATTTCTTTTTAATTCTAGAAACATTTGTCTTCAAGTTGCAGAAGGGAAAGGGGGGAACGCTCACTAGAGCCGCGAGCAGCACTTGACCCCTAATCTTGGTCGTGTGGCAAAACTGCAGTTCGGGAGCCGCAGTGTGGCCACTCCGGATTTTACGAAATGACTATGCAGAGAAATAAAGATTCCATTATCTGTTGCATACACTGTCTCAAAAATACATTAGGCGACCTAAAAATAAATGACCGAAATTATTTCGATCCTATTCACTCGCAAATATTTCCAGTTGTCGGAAAAAGAGCCAGGGTAAGAACTTGGAATCAAGGAATGTGAAACAGCAGTCAAATTTCCGGACGCTTTTGCACACACTGTTGTAATAACTTTCGTTTTTATTCAGTCCTGAAGATATAATTATCTGTCCCAAAAAGATTGCAGCAAGATTCATGACAGCGTGTTTTCTTTCTTTTCTTGCACCGGTGCTTTTGAAGTGGGGCACGCTGGAGCCACGTCCGTCCTTTGGGCCCTTCCCGAGACAATCCCTGCGCCAAGAACGCGAAGGTGATGCTCAGAATCTTGATGACAGACGCTGCCCAGGAGAAAGGAAGCCAAGTTACATTTCCCTCAATGAGCTCTATTCCCGGATTAAGTAGTAGCATGCTTGGGTACTATGCATGGTAATGAAAACAGTTGCAGTCAAATGGTAAAGGCACTTTGCAGCGAGAAAACAGTGCGTTGCACTGCAAGTGTCACAACTAGACGTAACAACTTGCCTTGCAACCTGTAGCGCAACCAGTACGCAGCATCTGCACCCGACCAAAATGAAAAATTGAATAGCAATCTCGCCGCAGAAAGACCCAATTGGTAGTAAAATAGCCATCCAGGTAATTACGACAAACAGAATACGTTGGATTGAGCATCTTTGTGTACGAGCCCAAAGTTTCTCCTCTTTCAAGATTGGTACAATACAGGAGGGTATCGACCGATGCATTTTTTAATAGTTTTCGGTTCCTGAAACGTCTGCGCTGCATATTACCTCTCCAGGTGCACTTTAGATTAGAAAGACTAATAATGTCTGCCACCATAAAACAGCTCCATCCTCGCATTCCTGCATTTATAGTAGAAAGTGTTCAAGAAGCACAGACATCAGCGGGAGTTGAAGGGGAGGCAGCGCTAGGCCAAGAGAAAATGAAAGGCCGTCGCTAGGCGGACTCGATTGTTAAAAGCTGAAAAAAGCATAAAAGCAGGAACTTACTAGCCTTTTGTAAGCTCTAGATCGAGACGGTCTCACTGGATGGGTGCAGGCAGTATGGTTTCCCGCATGCGTCCACACAGCAAGGGACACCGGCGCAAAAGACATTCGAGCACGTGATGCTCCCTGCGGGGTCGTTGCATCCGCCCTCGGGCAGGACAGTTTGGGGACACACCGGGGTAGATTGAAGGGACCGGTCTTCAACACCTACGAAAAAACAACAACGTTAGACGTTTCACAAATATGCAACACCAACGTTACTATGTGACCTCAGTTACGAAACTGTCCATTGTCGCTGGACGATAAACATTTTGTAATATCAACTTCAGTAAATTAACAAGCTCATCTTGTACGACACCAACTATCCAATTTCGGCAAAACAACCAGGCAATAAGAAATATTTGTCTGCGAGAACGCAGAGAGATGACCTTAAGCCCAGACGCAGCCGACGCTACGAGCTGACGAGATCGATCATGCAGCGTTCAAAGCGTACCATCATTGGTGGTCGTCATGTCCCTGTACGTGTTCTGTCATCGCTAAACTAATCATAAACAAAGAAGGCCTAGCGACTTGTGCTTCTGAGACTGCTTGATTGGTCTTGAAGACCAATCAAGCAGTCTCAGAAGCACAGCAGATGTAGCTTTGGCTGCATCCGGACTAAACCTAAACGAAGTATACAGAAAAGCTCTTGTGGGCGAGGCTTTCAAGGGGTCCGCCTACACCGATTCCAAGCCGCTTCATCTTCCCTACGGAACGTCCCCGCTTCATATACTGGGTGCGGTAAACGCACACACCTAAAACTGGGCACATGAACATAGTTTCGCAATAAATTCTGTATATTTTCTTTTAAAGCTAAACTTAGATGTGGTTAAATACAGAATAGACGAAAAACCGCGTCTGTGCATTTCCTATGCCCTATACCAGATGTTCGTCTTCCGCGGACTGGTTTGCAAACTTGCTCCCAGGCGGCCATTGTCGCTTTTATGTCGGTCCACTCGAGGGGTGTCCTGCCCACTCTATCAACTTGGTAAGCGATAAAAGTAAAGTGCTTTATAATATATATTTGTTTTTTGATGACGACATCGTTGATACGCCTTCACGCTTTAGTTTGTATATTGTTCGAGCAATGACGTTTGTAAAAAGGGTGCGAGCAGCCTTCCGCGTTCGCCGCCAGCCGATAGAGCGGGCAGGACATCCCTCGAATTGGCCGTTCCATGTTGTGCCACGTGACTAGCTTGGTTTCCGCGAATGCCACCAGTCTAGCGCTCCCCGGAGAAAGCCGCACGCTCGCGCGTTATAGACAAGTGTGATTAGCACTGTACCATTGGAGCGGGAATTTTGAAAGATATCAAATGCGGTGGTCCATACGGCCGTACCCAGCAGCTCAGATCGACGTAGTTTCAATTTACCGTTTGCCTCTTGTAAGAAGTTAATGTCGTGCAATGATTGGACCGCAGAATCACTTACGATTCCCGTGCTTTTGATCCATTCTGCGTAAGTATAGCCGCATTCTAATTTCGCCAGATACACGAAAAGAATAAATGCAGGAAAGCAACTTTTCGTAGTATCAAATTAAAAAAAGTACTTAACCCAAGACTTGGTAAGTTACGAGAAAAGTACACCAGTTTATACCTTAAGTACATAAAAAGTACCCAATTACCACTTTGCCACAGCGAAACTAGACCGAGTCGGCGAGCAGTGCGCACAATCGAAAGCCTGTACGCAAAGTTCACAACTTAATGAAAATGCGCGGTTAACCACCTCAGTCAAAACCACCCGAAGGATAGGTACACCTTTAGCGCACGCATGGAATCTTGAAGCGGGCATCCGCGTGGCAGTATAAAATTGCCGTTTTGCTGTGTCACGCTCTTTGTGCTTCTTACCATCGACACACCAGGATCCACCGCAGGGTTTAGGACAGCATTCCTGGCCTTGGTCGGCGCACTCACTCGGCGTACAGGTCGTGAAGGAGCAGTCGCTGAAGACTCCTTCGTTGCTCGGACATCTCGCCTCAACCCGAGGGCACAGGAGCCCTACAAGCGCTGCTGCAGCGAAGATCAGCACACAGTACTTCATGCTGAAGCGGCGCAGTCGAGACAGAACGAACACCCTGAGGTCGGCTCGTAGTCGTTTTATGCAGCATGCCGTCAAAAGTCGCTGTGCGGCGCTACCGGCTGGTCCCCTATTGGTTCACAGACGGCAATCAGCGAAAACACGTGCTGCCCAGCGAACACTAGCCCTCTCCTAAGTTTGATTCACTATAGTATTGCCCCTGTCTGTTTGTCGTGCCATGTCACTTGCATTTATTAAAAGAAAAAGAAGCAACGGCAATCAGCTCGAGTGCAAACGCCACGGCGACTGTGGCGACAGCAAAGCAGTTTTGTGTTACATGACACTTCATATTTATTGAATCAGTTTGTTTCTTTGTGTGTTTGTTCAAAAACAAGGTCTTTGATAGCAAGGAAAACGGCAGACTTCCTCTGTATGACGAGGCGCTTTATTTTTTTATAAAGACAGTATTTTATGCAATCCATACCGTCAGCCAGGGATGGGAAGTATTTCAAATACAAGTATTTGAAATACGTATTTCAAATACTTTGTGTATTTTGCATTTGTATTTAATTACAAATTGGGTAATGTATTTGATGTGTGTATTTAAATACTAAAACGTGGGTATTTCAAATACAATTGTAATTAAATACAATTTTGTGGGCGAAAATACATCCTTTAAATTTATTGTCACTGTCCAGAGCAGGAAGAAAACTACGTTCTGCACCAAATGCAGTGTTTCTCAATCAAGCTCAAGCGCTTAGTGACTTTGTGATTACGGTGCTAGTCCAGGGCAAGAATAGTGCGAAATCGACGTTCACAGGCAGACTGGCTAAAGAAGTGCCTGTGACAAGTCGTGATGCTTTTCAGCTTGATTTCCATCCATATTTTTGCCTGGAAAATTCTAAATGCACGGGTCGTCCAGATTTTCGTAACTGGTGCGAGTTGCAACAATAAAAAAGTATCTAGCTAGTGCTGCGTGCCTTGGTTGTCTCGGTTCTTTGTTAGTCTATACCAAAATGTAATCGACAAAAAAAGCTGCTTGAAGCTCTGTACTTTTTTCACCTATTACGTCCAAGTTTATTACATTTTTTGTGATTATATTTCTATTACGTTACTAGAGCCTCGCACACTAACTCCCGAGTGTGCGATGCAAAATTAAAATGAGACACCCTGAAACCCGTTGCAGGTGCCCTGAAGTCGCTGACGCAAATATTGAGGAATGTATTTAGAAAAGTATTTGGAGACCAAACACATTTGGTTGTATTTCTATCTTGTACTTGAATGCTTTTTTGGAAATGTAATTAGATTTGTAATTAAATACATTTTTGACGAAGTATTTTGTATTTGTATTTCGATACATATTTGCATGTATTTTGCCCATTACTGCCGTCAGCGTACTACCACGTGTTACATCTAAGCTTTGAGATGAGCTTTAATTGGTACTTGCTTTGTACCAGTGGTATTTATACATTACGTTTTCTTGTGTTTTAGGGCAACTGCTGACTATACTTTGTTTCACCCTAAAGGGCTACTATACAACCCCATTGATATATTTTTTTTCTCTTGCAGACGACTGAGACGACGCTGTGTATGTCGGCCGTTCTGAATAAAAAGAACGGTCAAAATTGGCCAGAAAAATCGGTACCTGCATTTAAAAAGCTGACTTTTCAAAGGTGTTTTTTTGAACGGCTGGATTCCAACTTGTGAAATTTCATGGCATATAGCTCCATTCTCGTAAAATGTTAAGAAACGCCGTTGACAACCTAATTGATGATAATGTAGAGGCACCACCATTGGAATATACACTCTTAAAATGAGTCGGGAAACTTACGAGGAAAGTCTTGGCAGCTCTATTTCCAAACATTTCTCGTCAAAATAATGTACAATCATGTTATAAATTTATGTGGGAAAAGTTGCAAAAAAAAAAAAAAAAGAGGCACCGCATTTTCAAGTTGCGAGCATAGACGTGAAAATGACAATTGAATCCAGGGTGTCGAACCGGAACCGAACCGAACCGAAAACCGGAACCGAACCGATATTTTTTTCGGAACTGAACCCGAACCCGAACCGTTATATTGTTATCGCGATGAACCCGAACCGGAACTGAACCGAAAAAAAAAATAACGGTTACCGGCTCATGTCAAAACGGTTCGGCCACGCGCTGTTGACAATGAATGTGCTATCAATGCCATTTGTTTTTTAAGTGCCGTCAACTGACACACACCTCGCTTACATATTTTTCTTCTCCACTCAGTCTTAGGAATATAAACGCTGCATCCATGAATCTTGACCAACGCTGCATCTATGAATCTTGACATAGGAATCAGTATTGCGCTGGTCGCGGCTTGCACGGAAGAAAAAGAATGGAAGGCTGTGCAAAAAAAAAAAAAAAAAAAAAAATAAATAAATAAATTGCGTCACGGGATTTCATTTTCCTACAATCTCGTAAATCCTAAATGCTGCTGTGTGCTCATTTCATAAAACGTTTCTAGAACGCGCGAGTTCTTGAAGCTTGCTTCCATCGGAATGAGAAAAGAAAGGGCTGTGGAGTTTGATAATAATGCGTCCGGTTTCGTATAGGCACTTAGAAGCTAACATATTTGTGTCACAGCGAACTCTTCTATTTTAATATTTATCCTATTACGTCCTTCTGGCGTTGCGTTCGGTGAAGTGTTTTTCATATTCCGTATCTTGTTTAATGAAAACTTCTTTAAGGGTCTAATTTGAGTTACCGAAGGCTAGTTCAAATAAAGAAAGCTGTATTTTCTCCACACTGTTCCTTCAATTGCTTACACGCCGAGGTGGCGGGATAGTTAGCGAGTTCTACTTGTAAGTGGGTTTGTAAGGAGGTCGCGGATTTTACAGCTAATGCGTCGGACCCAATTAGATGAAGTGCGAATGCGTAAACGTCGGTGAGGTAACCTTTGAGTGCACATAAAGAAACCATTCCTGGTATAAATTCTTGAGCCTTACACTACGATGTATCCCGTTTCATATGTGCTGATTTCAAATGTTTTATTTGTAATTTATTTTGATGTTGCAATTTGTCATTTATAATTTCCGAACCGGTTCGCGAACCGGTTCAGCGCCCCGAACCGGTTCGCGAACCGGTTCGCGGATCGAATTAATCGAACCGGAACTGAACCGGAACAAAATAAAGTTACCTGAACCTGAACCGTAACCGAACCCGTATTTTTTTCGGTTCGACACACTAATTGAATCATTTCCAAATCTTTCCTTCTGAAAATAATGTACTGCCGGTTTTCAACATTGACTAAGAAACTCGTTATTTTGATTTGCGGCTATGTACGTGACAATTACGAGGAAATCTTCGGCAGCTCTATCTCCAAACGTTCCTCGTGAAAATGATGTACCAGCGTCTTCTGAAACTGTGAGAAAAGCCATAAAGAAAACGTGCGTTGCATTTTTCAACTGAAAGTATGTATGAGTAGCATACAAAAATTATAATCAGTGTACTTCACGCAATTGATAAAACAGAAATTGAAATCCTACTTATCACTTTATTCAAATTTCGAGCCTGCCTCACTGTCAACTCTCCTTTGTGATGATGGTGTGCCAATACATCCTGCGTAAAAAGAGAAGAGAAAATTACCCTATGCCACCCTATGATATAACATCACATAACTCGCTCAAAGGACCACTGTGTGAGGATGGCAAAATAGTAACAACTTCTTCCTGACACAAGGGTAAGGGAAAGCGGACAACAGCATTTCTGAAAGAATGATATGTCAGACATTGGTGGTGTGCCTTCTTTGCATGCCCAGGGGGGCTATGCTACAGGTAACAGCGTTCATTGCAGGGCACAGCATTTATTACCTCAAACCTTAGGCACCATAAAGAAAATGTGTGACAAACAATAGCTGCTACATTTGAAGCACATATGGATTGATGAAGGCAACAACGAAAATATCCGAGAATGGCCATTTTCAGGGCTGTGCAAATATTAAAATTTTATTTTATATTTTTAGTAATACGGTATTCGATATTGGTTTTAAGATTAATTGTACTACTGTAAACGACTTATTTTTTACAAGTTTATCGAAATTGCCTAAAATCGGTCATGCAAAAAAATAACCCCATGAAAACGAATGCATTGAACATTACTCCTGATTTCGGAATTTTGTACCTGCAAAGTATTCCCAACACTAACACGTCATAAAATGTATGAAATATTGAGCTCGCGAAAATAGTCGTTTATGCCATTCAAACCTTTCAAAGCGCTCGCAAAGTCACCATTGTGATTTATTTGCTTTGTTCAGTGCGCTTCTCCGCACGTGCCAGTGTGCTGCAGAGATTAGTTCTGGAATAAATCCCAAGAATAAGGCATCTGAACGTGGGACGTACGCACACTTGATAAACTAGAATCTCGAAATGTTCACATCGAATGGCTTCCCAGGAGACTTCTCGGGTCCGCATGCACTGTTACCCTGCAGCAAGCAGGCTCTCTTGGGAGGACAAGAAAAAACCCTGCGCCCTGAACGTTGTTCGAACCAGCACTCGGAGAGTTGAAAAGCCTGTCAAGCGCTCGCTTCCGAAACAAGTCGCTTATTTCCAGTGGCTTCACACCTGTCTGCTCAAGGCACCATCCAGCCACCTATAATAGAGATCAGTGGGCGGACGTCACATTTACTCTTGTGATGCAGTTCCCCAGGTTCCCATAGGTTGCAACCTGCTAGCCAAACTGAGTGAGGCCTGCAGCTCTGCGGAAAATGTCAATTCCACTCTTTTAGACGTAGTTACCCGCATTTTGCGTGTACCTGAAAGAAGCTCTAACACAGAGGAAACAAAATGATTGGCCATTCTAGAATGCGTTCTTTTCTTTTGCTGACAACATACACACAAGTCACACGCTGTTACACATTCAGTGGTGCGGCCTAATTTATGATGAGCACTTTTTTTTATATATAACTTCGAGCTTTAGAGAAAAGATTCAACGTAATCGGTCGGACATAAAAGGTTGCTATGAACTATCCTATATATTTACACATTACCTGATATCATAAAAGCAATAGAGCAGTGTAGGGTTGTACTGCATCCGTTACAAATTGGTAACAAATTTGTAATGGATTTATTACTATTGGCTAACATCCTTTGACAGAAAGAATGAAAGGGCGAGTTCAACTCCATCGAATATTCAGGTTGTTTTCGCATTTTTTCATGCTTTTGCTTTTTTTAACTGCTCTACTTTTTGTAGCGGCTTTCGCCGCCACTAAAAAACGTGACATACAAACTCACTTTATTTACATCACACAAGCGTAAACTTAGAAAGCGTGCCACTTCGGCATACGCAAAGAGACCGTGCGTCTCTATGACACAGGCATCAGCACGGGCAAGAAGTCATGCTGCTCGCTCCTGTAACATTTTTCTCGCTCCAGCTTTATAAAACAAATCGTTGGCGAGAGGCTGTTGGGACCACACGTCAGAACTAGCATGACCTAGGTTTGCTGAACTGCCGTCAGACTGCACTCGAACGCTCCGCAAAAGCGTCGTCGGGCGAGCATCGTAGGATGGCGCCCAGAACAGGGCCTCGGATGGCCCTCGGTTCCGCCGCACGCGAATCTCTCTCACTCTGCGGGGATAGCCATAGGTTTTGAAGAAGATGCGCTCTTTTCAAATAACGAAATAACACCGGGTAGAGCATAATTGGAATCAAGCATAGCTTAGCAAACACACGGTACACGACACACTTTGAAACAGAAGCGCACTTCGGGCAGAAACAAAAGAAACCTCCTCACCGGCGCTTTCACCAGCCCGCCATGACTGTCTGCCAGTTACTTGGGTTGGTAAGGCGCAGAGTCTCCCAGCTCTTAGTAATCGCTTGCTATTCTTGATCACGGTATTCGTAAGTAAGATATCTAAATTTCCGCTAAAACGGCTAAAACGTAAAAAAGAAGCGATGCTCGAAACCTCCGGAACTCCAACGGCGGCGGAACGCATAGATATGATACATACTAACTCTAGAGGAAAAGGTCCGCCATTTTCACATGCATTCTGGCTGCAGCAGGCGGCGGAGTATGCAGGCAGACCAAGGAGGTTGTAAGTACTAGGAGGGGGCACGTTGCAATATTGGTGAAGCCTAGTCATAAAAAGTTTAAACGATTTTGTGCCCAGCGTGACCGCAGATCTCTCTGGCGATTGGTGCGCGTGACCTGTCACGTGTGAGATGGATGGTTGCTTGTAGAAGGACTCCTTGCAGGCTTGCGCGCGCTCCGTCCGGTAGGTTTTATCAGATCGAAGGCTAGGCTGTGGTGTATTCTAGTACCCCATAGCAAGGCGGAGGCTAGCTACGGTCACGTGATATGGTCACGTTGGCATGGTAAGTGAGGAGGGTAAGGAGGAAAATGAGAAAGAGGCGAGGCGTCAAGGGAGCATGGCTTGTGGAGGTTACGCGGCTGACGTCATGCCCTCTCCTACCCTTCTATTCTCCATGAGGCAGACCCTCGGGGTCCCACATGGTTACCAACTGCCTTCGATGTTACAAATATATCATCAGAGCAGTGTCATGAACTTCAACAATCCACGAACGTACCGGTGGAAGGATATTCGCGTTCCTTTCGAAGCTTTCTTTTTGCATATCGTGCACATGTACGGCCTAGTGCACCCTAGTACGGCCTCGAGTCAACGCTAAACTAAACCAGATACCCGGCTTCGCCGGTGGGGCGCGGGTGGGCGCGGTTGAGGAGCACGAAACCGCGTAATCACCAGATTTCGACAGAAGGGAAGTTAATGGAGCGTAATGACTATATTGCTTTTTATAAGCGTTAGAATAGCCCAGAATTTAGTTTACAACGTTAAATTATCATTGTTTATATTTCTGAGAGTTTTCAGTCTTCGCGTTTACCATTGCGACTGTCGTCTTTCAGCTGGCAACGTTGCTTTCTTTCTCTCGTGTTCTGTCGCTCTCTTTCGCGATCGTTCACTCGGGACCCAGGATGTCGGCGCACGGGATTTGCCACTCCTCCTCACCCACCTTTACCCCCCTGGCGGATCGGAAGCTGATTGCAATAGCGATGGTCTTGCGCAATCTTCAACAGTCTCTTCTTTTTGTTCTTTGTTTTTTGAAGACAAAACTAAGCAAATTAATATATATTATTAATAATAATGTCACTATAATAATTTTGTAACAATTAACAAAAATTTAGTGAATCTAAACTTTATCTAAACTTTAGGTTTTCTTTTTCTATTTAAAACCGAAACTATCTCAAGCAACGTCTCCTTTGTCGCCAAGGCTGTTATGATTCATCTGCGCATGCTTGCACTCCTGGGATTTCGGCTTTTCTGGAAGGCTCGGCTCTCGCGGCAAATAAATAATGAGGGCAACCTTGTATTCTGAAACAATGAGCGTGCCCGTCTTTTTTTGGCAAAGGAAAGACACGTAATATTTACGTCGATGTTTTACAGTGTGGAACTCTCAATCGACTGTGTTGGCGTGTTTGTTGTTGCAATTGTCAAGCTCCTTTCACGTGAATTGAGATGTCTTAGAGCTTTGCAAGATAAATCTACGCCATGAAACAGTTTCAGTGAAAGCTTGACGTTGTTACATGAAGGCGCCGATTTCTCCAACCGATTTCCAGAGCGAGCTTCTATTCATAACACCACTTCGCTTATGCGGTTCAGAAGTTGAGTTGCGCTGAATGTGACTATGCAAGGTGGAGCATCTTATGTCGCCACTATTAGCAGTGGTTTCCTTTGCCTCCTGTCCTTTTGCTTGCTGTGGATGCAGATATCTGAAACAGCGTATGGTGCGCTGAGACCTGCATTATAAAAACACTGGATAATCCTGCAAACGTAATTTGTCTACTAGCCTATGAGGCAGCACGCAAGTGGCAGTGCACTTTGAAAACAAAGACATGTGCATGCTTTTGCATTAGCAGCATCAAACACTTCGTGCAATTGCCCTCGATCGCCTAGCTTCCAAATAGTGCTAACCGTTTTTCTACAGTAAACTTTTATTCTTCAATAAAGGTAACAAATACAGCTCAGGGAAAATAAAAGCTATCTTTGAAATAAAAGTAGACTTTTCAATTGCTAAATCTATAGAAATGACTAGCTAAATATTTAATGACAAGTTAGGTAACGCTACTTTCTGTGACGTACAATGTGGCTAATTTTTCTATTTGTGCTTTTTTGAGGCGCATTGTCCATGTTGCATTTGCGACGTAAGAGTGCTCTGACAGTCCCGGTCGTTTTCCCGGGGAAATTTTGGACCACGTGATCTGCAGTGAAATGAGAAATGAAGCATCCCTTTGCAACATTATGTCAGCTATACCCGGTGATATTTTTTAATCAATAGGTTTTTAGAAAAAAAAGGGGGCTCACTGCCACGTTCACGCAGTCTTCAGTGTGTCGTGCGACTCGGCAAACATTACATGGGTGTATAACTGTGGCAACATTTTTATTAGTTAACTAAAATTCATAAATTACCTTTTTTACTTTAGCTGTTTTAGGGGCAGTCATTATTAGAGCCTAACCCAATCAAAACAACTCACGAAACCAGCAAGAAGCTTTGAGATATTTATTTATCAAGTTTTGCAATTTCTTCCTCCGATTCAAGAACCACGCGCGGCAGGGGCAGGGAAAGTGGAGAGTGACTTAGCGGTTTTTGACATGGCATGTCGGTGATGGCATGTTTGTTTGTGTTAGTGAGAACTTCTCATATGGGAGTTCCATGTATTATTTAATTTTCTAGTGAAGTTACAACCCTCATAATGTGCTGTCGCATTCAGCATGAACAAACTCGCACACTTTTGACAGCGTGCCTTTGGTGGATGCTCCAGCATCATACTGCCAACGGTGCGTCCGAAGCGACTACGCAAGCATAACATCTTGCGCTCTGTCCAACGCGATGTTTTTTAATCAGGCGACGAAAGGCAGACTTTTAGCGATGAATAACCCAAAATTTTTCACCTTTTCGGAAATTGCTTTAGTTGGGCTAGAGGTTATTCAAAGCCCCTTTAAATTTGAAAATCAACATGGACAATTACACTGTTAATTAGGCAACGTACTGCGACGTTTATTTTCTCATCTAATGCCCGCAGAGCCCCACAAATATTTTGTGAAAACAGCATCGGCGTATCTATCGCGTTTTTATGTGTTGATGTTAAAACATCGCACTATATGTATATACATACAGAGTGCTTTTTTTTTATTCTTACATATTTATTTATAAAAAAACGTGAAAGCTACACTAATTCGGTTCGGGCAGGTGGGTTATACGGCCAGGCGGACATTATGTGGGTAGCTAATCTTTGCGATAAGTCGGCTAATTAATTAAAATTTGTTAATAAACTTTTTGATTGCTGAAAATAAACATATGGTTTCAATTAGAAACTTGTAGAGCATCATCGAAAACCACTAAATCAACTATTTTTGGAAGGATATAATGCTGGGGAAGCATTTTACGGCGTTCTGTAAAAGCGTTCCATTTGGACGCGTTTCTAGATTTCGGTATCTTATCGGAGCGCATCACCTCGCCCGCGGTCCTGCTCCCCAGTGGCTGAGACGCGCAACACACGTGCGCCTATACTTCCCTCCATTCTACAAGGGAGGCGAGGGGGTGGCTTCGCGCTGCGACCACCGGGGAGCACGACCGCGGGAGCAACAATGCGCTCCGATAAGAAACCGAAATCTAGAAACGCGTCCAAATGGAACGCTTTTACAGAACGCCGTAAAATGCTTCCCCAGCATTACATCCTTCCAAAAATAGTTGATTTAGTGGTTTTCGATTATGCTCTACAAGTTTCTAATTGAAACCATATGTTTATTTTCAGCAATTAAAAAGTTCATTAACGAATTTTAATTAATTAGCCGACTTATCGCAAAGATTAGCCACCCATATAATGTCCGCCTGGCCGTATAACCTACTTGCACAAACCGCATTAGTGTAGTTTTGACGTTTTTTTTTAAAACAAATCTGCAAGAAAAAAAAAATCACCACATATATATATATATATATATATATATATATATATATATATATATATATATATATATATAGGTAAAGTAAGGTAAATATGAAAACAATGGACCGGGAAAAGTTAATAAGTGAAAGATGCGTACTGTCGGAGTTACTAATTCGAAGTTTATTACGACGTTTCGAGCGGGGACCGCTCTTCATCAGGTGATGAAGAGCGGTCCCCGCTCGAAACGTCGTAATAACCTTCGAATTAGTAACTCCGACAGTACGCATCTTTCACTTATATATATATATATATATATATATATATATATATATATATATATATATATATATATATATATATATATATATATACAGGGTGTTTTTTTTAAGCTTAACAGATTTGTTTAAAAAAAGCCGTGAAAGTTACACTTATGCCGCTTGTGGAGGTGAGTTATACGGCCAGGGGGACATATTATAGGGGGCTAATCGTAACGATCAATCGACTAATCTGTTAAAATTCAATAATTAACTTTTTGATTAATGAAAATAGACATACGGTTCCAATTAGAAACTTGCTCAGCGTCATCGAAAACTACTAAATCAGTATTATTCAGAAAGACTTTGAGCGCGTGAGAAACGTAGTAGTGCACCAAAGTTTCCACTCGTGGTGCAGGTAGAAAGCTAGTGGTTGCGATAAGGCGCCCGCTCGATTTTTTTGTCTCTTATCTAGCCCCAGCCTTGTACCTGCTCCACGAGTGGTAACTTTAGTAAAATACTACGCTTCTCACGCGACATTTTCAGAAAGTCTTTCTGAAAATGTCTGATTTTGTGGTTTTCGATGACGCTGAGCAAATTTCTAATTAGAACCATATGTCTATTTTCATTAATTTAAAAGTTAATTAACGAATTTTAATTAATTAGACGACTGATCGTTACGATTAGCCCCCTATAATATGTCCCCCTGGCCGTATAACTCACCTCCACAAGCGGCATAAGTGTAACTTTCCCGGCGTTTTTTGAACAATTCTGTTAAGCTTAAAAAAAAACACCCTATATATATATATATATATATATATATATATATATATATATATATATATATATATATATATATATATATATATATATATATATATATATATATATATATATTGTGAGACAGAGACAGGTCGGTCAGGTGAAGGTTTTTTATCAGAGTCTGATAGCTATGGAACGTTTCAAAAAAGGTGCCACTAATCAGCTGTCGATGCCGATCGGCCCACCCACAGCCAAAAGTGACGACGACGATGTCCGTGGGCAGTGCTACGCATAAGCGCCCTCACAGTTTTCCCCCGGTTGCGGAAAGGTGGCCACCTGGCCACAGAGGGAAGGAAGGGGGGCCGTTGAGCGGGGAGTGAAAGGTTTCAGTCGGGAGACGTGAATCTGTTCGCGGCCGCGGTACCGACGATCGGTATGTGTTTGTACTGGTTCCACGAGAAAGTTGACATGAGTTGTTTGAGCGATGACGTGGTAGGGGCCGATGTAATGAGGCAGTAACTTTTCAGAGAGGCCGGGCTTGCGTGTTGGCAACGAGACGAGAACAAGGTATTTAGGTTGAAAGCTGACGTTTTTGTGGATGGAGTCGTGTCGGGTTTTTCGTTCCTGTTGGTGTTGATCAGTGCGAAGTCGCGCAAGTTGACGCGAGTCTTCAACCCGGGATACGAGGTCATCGAGGAGAGTTGTATGGGGCTCAGTTGGAGTATACTCGAGTACTGTGTCGAGCGGTGATGTGGTTGTCTTGCGTGCACGAGCTCAAATGGCGAGTACCCAGTGGTACTTTGAATGGCCGTATTATATTCGTATGTTACGAATGCTAAAATTGCATCCCAGCTGGTATGATCTGATGATACGTACGTTGCGATCATGTGCGCAAGGGTACGATGAAAGAGTTCAGTAAGCCTGTTGGTCTGTGGGTGGTAAGCGGATATCGTTTTGTGGATGACTGCACAAGCAGCTAAGACCTCTTGTACTGTCTGTGACAAGAAGGTACGGCCTCTGTCGCTGAGCAGCACGCGGGGTGCTCTATGTCGGAGGAGTAGCTGGTGGACGAAAAAATCAGCAACCTCGGTGGCAGAGCCAGTTGGAAGAGCCGCTGTTTCTGCGTATCGTGTAAGGTGGTCGACAGCGGTTACAACCCATCGTTTGCCATTGACTGTGCGTGGTAGTGGTCCAAACAAGTCAATTCCTACGATCTCGAAAGGTTGTGAAGGGCAACGGGGTGGCAGTAATTGGCCGGGGGGTGCAGATGTGCGACACTTATGTTTTTGGCATACGAGACAAGAAGATACGTACTTTGTCACCGCGGTGTACATTCCGGGCCAGAAATATCGTTCTCTGACACGACAGTAAGTTTTGAAGAGTCCTAAGTGGCCTGCTGTGGGATTGTCGTGTAGAGATTCAAGGACCAAGGCATGTAAGGTACGGGGAATAACCAAAAGCCAACGATATCCGTGGGGCGAGTAGTTTCGACGGTACAAAACATCATTTTGAAGCTCATAGTGCAAGAGCTGGCGTCGGGAGCGAGCGTTTGCCTTAGGTGAGGTTCCTTCCATTTGGGCAATGATATTACGTAGCTGGGGGTCTTGGCGTTGTTGGGTCGCAATCCCTATTCCATCAAATAGTTCTGTCAGTGATGGACTCATCTCAATATCTAGTATAGTCGTAATTGTCGAGGGTTGAGGTAGCGGGCATCGTGGGAGGGCGTCGGCATCTTGGTGTTTTCGGCCAGATTTATAAACAATTGTATAATCGTATTCCTGCAGGCGTAACGCCCAGCGTCCAAGACGAGCTGAAAGATTTTTGAGGGAGGCTAGCCAACAGAGCGCATGATGATCGGTGACGACTGAAAACTGACGACCGTATAAGTAAGGACGAAACTTTGCGATCACCCAAACCACCGCAAGACATTCCTTTCTGTTATTTTTATAATTTTGCTCTGGCTTGCTCGAAGATCGACTTGCATAAGCAATGACGTGTTCTACGCACGAGTCGTCGGTTGTAGAAGAATTGCTCCAAGGCCGTAGCCGCTAGCGTCTGTGTGGGGAACGGTGGCGGAGTTGTTGTTGAAGTGTCGAAGGACAGGATCGGAAGTCAGGGCTGCTTTTAAAGATGTGAAGGCAGATTCGCACTCAGGAGTCCAGGTAAAGGTGGAATTGTTCTTAAGAAGGTTGTAAAGTGGAGCAGCAATGGTCGCAAAGCCGCGAATAAAACGACGGAAGTACGACGACAGACCTAAAAAGCTTCGCAATTCCTTTTGGCGTTGTGGTTGAGGGAAGCCTGAAACCGCTTCTATTTTGTCGGAGTCAGGTCTGATACCGTGTTTGCTGATGACATGCCCTAAGATCTTAATTGTTTTTGCCGCAAACGTGCATTTTTTAGTATTAAGCTGGAGGTTGGCGGCAGACAAACAGGACAGGACCTGGGAAAGCCGTTCAAGGTGTTCCTCAAAGTTGGAAGAAAAGGTTATAATATCATCTAAGTAACATAGGCATGTTTTCCACTTTAAGCCTCGAAGGATGTTGTCGATCATGCGTTCGAAAGTCGCTGGGGCGTTGCAGAGTCCGAAGGTCGATCATCCGGTGTGACGAACGCAGTTTTTGCTTTGTCCTCTTCATTAACCGGGATCTGCCAATAACCGGACCGTAAATCAAGAGATGAAAAATATTCATCTCCCTGTAAGGAGTCCAGTGCGTCCTCAATTCGTGGCGTAGGGTCTTTACGAGTGATTTTGTTCAGTTGGCGGTAATCGACACAAAAGCGAATGCCTCCATCCTTCTTTTTCACCAGGACTACCGGTCACGAAAATGAACTGCGTGAAGGACGAATTACACCCTTTTTTAGCATATCAGTTACATGGTCCTCGATTATAGCACGTTTTGATGGGAAAACCCTGTACGGACGACGATGAAGAATAGCAGAATCTTCAATGTGGATCCGATGCTCTGTCGTGTGGGTTTGACAAAGGGCAGATGATGCGATGTCGAAGTTTTTCTGTTCTGCTCTAGCAAAAATAGGAGTCGACGTTTTTTTGATTCGCCAAGATCTTGGCTAATTGTTTTATGCAGAGACAATGTTTTACAGTTCTGGGTAAGCGAAGATTTGGTTTGAGGGGCGGATATGGAACACAGAGAAACGGGTGAGTGTGGTGTCGCAGTCACGACACCTGTACCATGTGGAATGAGAACGGACTCAGTACTAACATTAGAGGCAGCTATGAGAGCTTTTCCATCGATGAAACGGGTAGGTGCGTGCGTTACAACTCGCGCGGTACATCTCGCGAGAAATCTGTTCGATGGTTGTACGACGACATCAGTTGTGTAAGCGGTTGTCGATACGAGTGGTAATACATGTTTTGTGAATGGAGAAATAACCGAGTCGGGTTCAACTGATATTTTCGCACTATGATTAGTAACTGTATCGCAAACGTCAAGAGTGTTCAAAAATAATTCCGGATGACTACAGTCAATTACTGACGAGTTAAATGAGAGGAAGTCCGAGCCAAGGATAAGTGAGTGTGTACAACTCGGTAAAACAACAAACTCTATGTGATGGCAGGTATCTTGTATTACAACCCTCGCCGTCCACAGTGCGGAGGGATATATTAAATTGGTTCCCGCTCCTCGTAAACAAGTACCGTGAAAGGGAGTTCGAACTTTTCTTAAGGTTTTGCAGACATCTTCGCTTATAACTGAAATTGCTGCGCCGGTATCAACTAGATCAAGAACATTTAAACCTTCTACACAAACGTCAATAAAATCGGATGGGATTGGAGGAGTTGCCTAGTTCCGCTGGTTCGCAGTTCTCCCCCCAAGAACTGCGTTTTTTTTAGTTTTCCGCTGTGTGTTTAGGGTAGGTTTGGGTAAATGGAATCATCGGAGACCCAGAGCGTGGAAGTAGGGAGGGGGACGACGCCTAGGATAGGTTTGGTTTTCAAATCTCGACCTGTGAGTGGAAATACTTCCTTGGCGGCCGGAGTTGTTTCGACCTAGATTGTAGGTCCCTTGATCTCGGCAAAAGTGAGGATGATAAGAGTTGTCGTACCTGTCGTCATCTCTACGTTTCCTGCAGTAGCGGGCAATGTGACCCCTAATGCCGTAGTAATAACATACTGGGCGGTTTGGTGGTCTCCAAGATTTGTACGTCGGGGTGAGGGTGGCAGGAGTAAATGCAGCCAAGGAAGGTGGGGTGTGGAGTTGTTGTAGCGAAGCCACTTGAGGGGAATGTACCCTAGCGGCAATCTCGGCGTAGGTTGGTGGTGCGGGCGTGGGGAGATGAAAAGTTGCAGGAGGTAGAGCGCCGCGGTGTGTTTCGTTGAACATCTGCGAGAGCTCTCCTTGAACGATGTCTCTAATGAGGGTGCGGAGTTCAGAATTTGTCGCTTTTCTCTGAGATTCTGAGCTGGGAAAGAGACTCTGATGGTCCGCATTTCATCGAGGTGTTGGCAAACAGATGTGATGTCAGCCATCGATTCGGGCTTTCGGACCAGAAAAACATTCCCTTCAGGAGGTTACGTACGCGCTCACTCTCTTGCATTTCGCAGTTGACGCGACGGCAGAGCGCGAGGACGTCTTCAATGTAAAAGATGTACGTCTCTTCTCCTTGGCGTCGAGTCTCGAGTTCCTTTTCGCGTTCTCTTTGCGGGTAGTTGGAGTGCCGAATATGTCTATTAGCTTCGCGTGACAGTAAGGTAGAAGACCACGTTAGCGAGTTTAGTGGGATTGTCCCATCTGTTGTAGACACTCACGCGATCGTAACTGTTGAGCCAATCCTCAACATCTTCGTCACGAAGACCAGCAAAAACCTCAGGGTCTCTTTGGCGGCTGCGAATCGTCCCACCAGGAGTGGTAGGGGTTGGTTGCGATTGCTGTTCAGTCATCATGGTGGCTGTGGACGTCGTCGCGGATGGTTGAGACATCGAGGGTGTTTGAGCAGCCGCCGCCGTGATGGTAGCCAGCGTGCGGTTTCGGAGCTCCAGGGTTTTAAGCGGAAGCTCGAAGGGAAGGTTCTTTTGGAACGGGGTCTAAAGGCTCACCTCCACCACGTTGTGAGACAGAGACAGGTCGGTCAGATGACGTTTTTTTTTTTATCAGAATCTGATAGCTATGGAACGTTTAAAAAAAGGTGCTACTAATCAGCCGACGATGCCGATTGGCCCACACACAGCCAACAGTGACGATGACGATGTCCATGGGCAGTGCTACGCATAAGCACCCTCACAGTAGATATATAACGGGCATGGTGGCGGGAGGCCGAAGGCGTGGATATATAACTGAGAAGGAAAAAAACCCTTAGCGAAAACAGCAACAACGGACGATTTATGCTTCAACGTTTCGGCCGCAGTCCGCTACTTCCTCCTTTTTAGGTGAACTTTTCCAACAGAAAATGTTATAGATAGTGCCCCACCAAGCCAATCAGAGTGCGCTGGAGCGAAGAACGTACGTGTCAACGTTTACCTTCAGCGAGCCTTCCTTCTAGAAGAAGTGTCCCGCGCTTCCCATCAACTCACTATTTGACTTACAGAGGGGGTAGCCTTTGGCCTTTAGCAAGATATAGCGAAACGGAGTATAGCTAAGTCTAAGAGGCATCGACTCAACTTCGTTTCAGCTTAAAGGAACCATGAAACGATTCTGAAGTCGAATTTCATCCACCGCACGTCGTAAAAGGGGTAAAAAAAAACCCCACAAAAACGCAAAAATAGGGAGCCAAAAAAGATTCTTCGCTATAGAACTTTTAAAAGAAAACCGGACTTTTTTGCGCCTTCTTTTCTTCGAAAGTTCTCTGCCCTTTCACTGCGATGCATCCGCGGAACCGCAGAACGTCAGCCGAATCCACGTCGCCTATTGGGTAAGAGCCTACCTCACCAGCGCCACGATCATAAACAATAAATTGCCGGCGAATGTTTCCAAAAAGTTTTGTTAAATAATATTCAGATCCACATTTTGTAGAATAATTAGAGATGTGACGAAAATTGTCAAATTTGATAATGCTGAGAGCCAAGCGCCACCTATCGTGTGGTGAACGAAGCAACAACAGTAGGGCCGACGGCGTCGTTCAGTTACTTGGCCGCGACGACCAACGAACATTTATTTTTCTACGTGTTCGTCTCGCGCGTCCCGACTTCAAGCAGCGAGAAAAAGTACTTAAAACAGACCACGACGAACAGGAACGCTAGACCCACAAACACCGAGAAGAGCTACAACGGCGACGAATCTACCGACGCCGACCAAGCGAGCTCGGCAGATAGGCCTAGCAGGCACTCCGACTCGGCCCAGCGTTGCTTCAACGGTACTTGGCTAAGACCGCCTGCCCACGAGCGGCTGGCGTGCTGAATGGAATATTCCCGCGCGACCCTTGTGGACCTTTTTCGTATTATAGTTTGATCGCTGACCTCAATTTTAGATTACGAGGTGAGGTCAATCTCTTCCCCTTGTTTTCCGAGGCAATGTTGACGAACACTGTCGTCGAAAAGGGACTCTCGTCAATTCTATCTTGTTTTATGTGATATAGAGCTCAAATAAACGCCGTATGGATTACGTTCGTATCACGGTATGTACACTCTGCTATTAGTATGCAATTTTTATTCTGACACGACTGCACGTCACTGTCGAGCTATAACAGTTCGTGGGAGCTACGTGCAATGCCGGTCCAACCTTCCTTTGCCGAGTGTCACGTCAGAATCGCGTTGCAATCGTAAAAGATCGGTCCCGAAGCGCTTACCAACAGCGCAAATGCAGCACTTCCATCAAACGCGCGCGTCTGCTCCGAGTGTGAGCAGGTATTTACGTGGCTCTTGCTGACACTGTCGTAGTTCAAACGTATCTTTTTTAACGTCGGCTCGCTCCTGCATCTCCGAGGCCGCGAATAACGCCGCGGCAATTTGGTTTTATCTACGTCGCTTTGCAAACGACTGACAGGGCCGCCTTTAAGCAACAATAACAATTGGGTTGGCTTCTCGAGTCTTCACCAGGAGACTCGCCGCACTTCCCAACAGGCATGCCAGTGTATGGGACTAGTCCCATGCTGTTGCTGTAGCGCAACATATATCATTGAATTTCGCTCAGCTGCGATGTGTCAACGGCTATCGTGGCGATGAGAAGCGCCGATTCAGAAAATGCGTCGGTGCCATCAGCGCAGTAGAACCTACCGGCGCACCCCCAACTCGCCGCCGCTAACGCTCCCATTCTCCTAATACCGAGAGAACTTCCGGTTCCTGTCCCAGAGTACGTCACGACCGTCAAAATTACGCCGCAGCTTGTTTTGCTGTCAGTTGGAGAGAAAGAAAAAGTCGACATTTCATTAATTTTTTGTGTAGAAGTTAATAAACCGAGACGAAAACGGATGCCTGTTCGGCATTCAGTGAACGTTGAAAGTTATATGTAAAAGTTATCTGGCAAAAGGAAAAAGGTAATTTCATGGTACCTTTAAGTCCAGAGGCAGCAGACGTTACGAGCTGATAGGACCAATAAAACTATGTCAAAAAAGCACCATCATGATGTTCCTCAGGTGTCTGTACGCATTCTATCCTCGCTTAACCAATCATAAACAGACAAAAGCCCAGTGACTTGAGATTTTGGCGCTGCTTGGTTCGTCCAATTAGCTCGTAGCGTCGTCTGCGCCTGAACTTAGTCTGATACGAAATATAGTCACCAGTGGCCCTAAAATACAAAGCAAAATATGCAGTGTACGAATACCACGCACGAAGGAAGTGCTAGTTACAGCTCATCTCAATGTTTAGATGTGCCAGGTGGCAGTTCGCTGAGACTATGCATTGCATAAAATGCTGCCTTATAAATTAATAAAGCGCCTCGTCAGGCAGAGGAAATCTGCCTTTTGCTTTGCTATCCCCGCTAAAATTTAGAGGGGAATTGACTTGGTGTTCAGGTCACATGACGTCAATTTTTCCGCTATATCTAGCGGGGAACCTGAATTTGTCCGCTAAATCTAGCGGAGAAAGTGAATTTGTTGATGGGCGACGTGACACAACAACGTATAAAGTTGGTCGAGTTGGTTTGACATCATGAAACGGCAACCGCGCTAAAATAAACGAGGGACGAGTAGAAGAGGTAACGGAAAAAGAGGTAGAGGGAACAGCGCTGTCTGTCATTACCTCTTCTACTCGCCCCTCGTTTATTTTCGCGCTGTTCCCGTTTCATGGTGACGTGACACCAACACCAAGTCATCTGACGTCATTTTCTTCGCTAAATATAGCGGGAAAACTGAATTGGAAGAAGGGAGGAGGAGAGGGTACGGAGGAGGAGCATACCTCCCCTCCGTACCCTCCCTTCCTCCTCCTCAAGAGCTATGCTCTAATTTTTCATTGCAGAAATTTGTAAACGTCTTTAATTTTTTGAACAAACAAACAAACAAACCAGAAAATAAATTGATGCAAAAATATGCGGTGGCAGTAACACAAAACTGTTTTGCTGTTGCAACTTACGCCTTTTCCAAACATTTTAGGTTTTTCAAGCGAATGAAGACGTGCAAAAATCATACCGGTTTACAAAAGCGGAAGTGCTTCAGACGTCAGTAATTTTCCCTGCGTTCCACTCCCTAACAATTGCTCTAAGGTACTTGAACCTATAATATCTGAAAGCATGATGTCTTTTAGACTTCGCGAGAGCATTTGATGAAGTAGCACACTCAAAACTGATACTTAGAAGATACTGCCGCGCCCAGGGCTGAGAAAGCAACGCTCGGTCACGGTCCTCCAGAAAGTTCCCGTTTATTCATGTACCGCACGTAACTTCGATCATTTATCCCTGCTTTTGTTTTCTAGAAAGTGCGTGTTCATTCTCGCCCCGACCACGCGACGCTCGAACCGCTTTCGCCGAATCTTCGAGATAGCGGCGCACTCTAGATAAGAGGCCGCCCGCGACCTTGTCGAGTCAGTCTCGCCCCAGCGCTCGATTCTGCTGACACGCCGACTTCGACGCCCGCGACGCTCTGCTTTCTTCTGTTTCCTTCTTTATTTTTGGCACAAGTTCGCCACATTAAACGTTTATTTATTTCTGTTTATTTCTCGTTTATTGGTCACGAATCACCACCCGTGACATTCTGGTGGAGGTGCGGGGTAACGCATGCCCCTGCCGCGTACCCCTCCGAGGTCCCGCAGTACAAGTCCGGACCCAGCCTCCCGAGGACCCGACGAAGACCAGATCGAGACCCGGTCAAGTCGCCGCATCCGAGGTCTACCCCCGGAACACGAACTTCTGCCGCCCAGGACCAAGCAGCCAACAAAGCCGACGATGGCCAACCAGTCGCCGACGCCCGCCGCTCCTGCCATCGTCTACCTGCCCGCCGCTCCCCGTATGCCGACACCCTTCCACGGCGAGATCCACGAGGATGTCGAAGACTGGATCAAGCACTACGAGCGTGTGGCGCGCCACAACGAATGGACTGCGGAGCAGTGCCTCCAGAATCTCTACTTCGCGCTTGAAGGAACTGCGAGGCATTGGTTTGAAAACCACGAAGCGTCCTTCACTACGTGGGAGTCCTGCGCCGCGGAGTTGAAGCGAACGTTCCTCAACCACCACCGTCGACAGCGAGCGGAGGACCTTCTCCAAACAAGGGTGCAGGGCCCCAACGAAAGTGTGACCAGCTTCGTAGAGGATGTCAAGCGCCTATGTGCCCGAGCCGATCCGGAGGCAGCCGATGAGAAGAAGCTCCGCGTCCTCATGCGTGGCGTGAAGGCTGAAATTTTTGGGGGCCTTGTCCGCCATCCCCCGACAACCGTCGACGGTTTTGTGGCTGAAGCCACTAACATCGAGCGAGCGCTGTCGGCCCGAGCAAGCCATTACCATCGACTCGCCGGCGTGCCTGCTCTTCGAACCGCCGCATCTTGCCGACTAGACCTGAACGCCACCGGTGTCGACGGCCTTCGGGAAATCGTCCGCGACATCGTCCGGGAGGAGCTCCGCAAGCTGCTGCCTGCTGCCAACCAGCCGGCTGAGCTGTCGATCGCCGAAGTGGTGCGCGAAGAAGTCCAGCGGGCAATTCAACCGGAGGCTCCTGCCTGCGTAGCACCACCCGAAGAGCCCGCCCTGACCTACGCCGCAGTGGCCCGACGGCCACCGCCTCCTCGCCGCACCTATGTCACGCCGCCCCGACGTCAGTCTCCTGCGCCGCAGCACGACCGACGCCACGACGACCAGGTCCAGTACGCCTGCCCGGAGCCTCGCGCACCCCGCAAGACCGACCTGTGGCGAACGCCCGACCGACGCCCTCTGTGCTTCCATTGCGGGGAAGCGGACCACACCTACCGCCGATGCCCATACCGACGACTCGGGCTACGCGGGTTCCACCCGAACGACCCGCGACCCCGTCATGGTGAACGCCCTATCGAGATCGACGAGTACCTGCGACGACCTCAGTCCCCCGAGCCTGCGTCCCGCTGAGAGTTCCGGTCGCCGTCACCGCGACGTCCAGCTTCGCCGATGCACCGACCGCGACGTGAAAGCCTGTCCCCCCTCGCTCCTCGCCGGGGAAACTAGGCGCGGCAACCCCTGGAGGTGGAGTTGCCGAAGACGACCGACGCCAAGATCCTCCACGAACGTCGGGGGGCCCCCACTCGAACGCCACCAGAGACCAAAACGACGCCGCTGCAGTGGTGTCCAATACCCTAAACGTCGTCATCGACGGCCACGACGCATCCGCACTCGTGGACACCGGAGCAGACTACTCAGTCTTGAGTGGGAGGCTCTCCCGCCGCCTTCGAAAAGTCATGACGCCGTGGGATGGACCACAAATAAGAACCGCCGGAGGACACCTCATTACACCAGTCGGGAGATGCACCGCTCGCGTCGAGATTCACGGCGAAACATGCCCTGTGAAGTTCGTCGTTCTGCAAGACTGTTCGAGGGACGTCATTCTCGGAATGGACTTCCTGTGTGAATATGGCGCCATCATCGACCTTGCGGAGAACAAGCTGACGCTTCGAAAGCCTGCCCCATCGGTGGAAAATACCAAACCGACGTTAGCTGCAGTGCGAGTCCTCGCCAGCCACGTAAACCTGCGGCCGCTGTCGAGTGTCTTTGTGCCCGTCGGGACCGAAAGAGCCACCTGCGGTGTAGCACTGCTGGAAGGAAGCGTCCAACTTCTCCTCGGACGAGGGATTGGCATCGCAAGAGCCGTAACCGAGCTCCAGGACGGGCGTACAGTAGCCCTTGTCACCAATTTCCGGCAAGAGTCGCAGCACCTTACAAAGGGTACAACTGTGGGCTACGTCGAGGAAATTGAAGACTCAGCCGCGATCGCCGTGATCTCAGAAGACGCCTCTCCGACGCAGAACAAGACAATCACGTCCCCAGAGCTCGACATCGACCCATCCCTCCCAGCCCCACAACGACGACAACTTCGTGACCTTCTCGCCGAGTTCAGTGAGTGCTTCTCCACGTCGTCGAAAGTGCGCCAAACGACGGTTGCGAAACATCGGATAATTACTGATGACGACGCACTCCCTGTGCATCGGCCGCCGTACAGGGTCTCCGTGAAAGAAAGGGAAGCCATCCAGCAGCAGGTACAAGAAATGCTTGACGACGACATTATCCAGCCCTCAAGCAGTCCGTGGGCTTCACCGGTAGTCCTGGTGAAAAAGAAAGACGGGACTCTTCGGTTCTGCGTGGACTATCGCCGACTGAACGCCGTAACAAAAAAGGACGTCTACCCACTGCCACGCATCGACGACACCCTGGACCGACTACGCCACGCCCGATACTTTTCGTCGATGGACTTGAAGAGCGGGTACTGGCAGATTGAGGTCGACGAACGAGATCGTGAGAAGACGGCCTTCGTCACGCCGGACGGACTGTATGAGTTTAAAGTAATGCCATTCGGGCTGTGCACAGCGCCGGCAACCTTCCAGCGCGTTATGGACACCGTCCTTGCCGGCTTGAAATGGCAAAGCTGTCTCGTCTACCTCGACGATGTTGTGGTCTTCGCAAGCGAATTCGACGAGCACCTGAGACGACTGCGAGCCGTTCTACAGGCCTTCAAAGCTGCTGGGCTGACCCTCAAGCCTTCCAAGTGTCGGTTCGCCTATGGTGAGCTCAAATTCTTGGGCCACGTCGTGAGTGCTCAGGGTGTAAGCCCTGATCCCGCCAAGACGTCCGCTGTCGCCGAGTTCCCGAAGCCATCGGACAAGAAGACCGTTCGAAGATTCCTTGGGCTGTGCGCCTATTACAGACGTTTCGTTCGTGATTTTGCGCAAATTTCTGCACCGCTGACGCATCTGACGAAAGACGACGTGCAGTTCCAGTGGGGAGAGGAGCAAGAGCAAGCGTTCGACGAACTCAAGCGAAGGCTCCAGTCGCCCCCTATCCTCGGACATTTTGACCAGTCGGCGGAGACTGAAATCCACACGGACGCCAGCAATACCGGTCTCGGTGCGGTACTCGTTCAGCGACAAGAAGGGGCAGAGAGAGTAATCGCTTACGCAAGCCGGGCGCTGTCTAAGGCAGAACAGAATTATTCAACGACCGACAAAGAATGTCTTGCTGTCGTCTGGGCGATAACCAAGTTCCGCCCGTACTTGTACGGGATCCCGTTTCGCGTGGTCACAGACCACCACGCCCTCTGCTGGCTCGCAAACCTCAAGGATCCGTCCGGACGCCTCGCCCGCTGGAGCCTTCGACTGCAGGAATTCGACGTAACCATTGTGCATAAGTCCGGCCGCAAGCATAATGACGCTGACTGTTTGTCTAGGGCTCCAGTCGAACCTCCAATCTCCGGCACGGACGACGATGACGACGCCCGTTTTCTAGGCGCAGTTGACGCTACCGACATGAGGGCACTGCAACGCGACGACGCGGAACTTAGCTCCGTGATCGACAGCCTCGAAGGTCGAGGAGGCTCTGTCCCACGGGTGTTTTCTCGGGACCTACCGAGCTTTGTCCTGCGGCGAGGCGTGCTCTTCAGAAAGAATTTCGGAACCAGCGAAACCCCCTGGCTACTGGTTGTCCCCGCCAGCCTCCGAGAAGAAATTTTTCAAGCGTGCCACGACGACCCAACGGCCGGACATCTCGGCTACAGCAGGACCCTTGCCCGGATTCGTGACAAGTACTACTGGCCGAAGCTTCCGAAGACCGTCCATCTCTACACACGATCGTGCCATGAGTGCCAGCGACGCAAGAAACCACCGTCAAAGCCAGCAGGTCTCCTTCAGCCGATTACCCCGCCAACCAAGCCCTTCCAGCAAATTGGAATGGATTTGCTGGGTCCTTTTCCACCGTCGACGATGGGGAACCGCTGGATAATCGTCGCCACCGATTATCTTACTCGTTACGCCGAGACGAAAGCCCTTCCTTCGGGGACTGCTGTCGAAGTCGCCAAGTTCTTCATCGAGTCCATCGTCCTCCGCCATGGCGCCCCCGAAGTACTGATCACAGACCGAGGGTCATCGTTTATGGCACAGTTGACCCAAGAGATCCTGCGTCTAAGCCACACGGAACACCGTCGAACAACGGCATACCATCCGCAGACCAACGGGTTGACGGAGCGGCTCAACAAAACAATCGCCGACATGGTCTCTATGTACGTCGACGTGGAGCACAAGACCTGGGACGAAGTGCTGCCCTACGTCACGTTCGCCTACAACACAGCAGTGCAAGAGACCACAGGAGTGACGCCCTTCCAGCTGGTGTATGGCCGGGCGGTGACGACTATGCTAGACTCTATGTTGCCGCACGAGTCAGTCAACGACGGGAGCGATGACGCCCAGGTGGTTGCTCAACGGGCAGAAGAGGTCCGCCAGCTAGTCAGACTACGAATTCAAGACCAGCAACATGTCGACGCTCGCCGGTATAATCTTCGTCACCGCGACGTCCACTTCCAGCCCGGAGACAGAGTTTGGGTGTGGACGCCGATTCGTCGTCGCGGTCTCAGCGAAAAACTTCTGAAGCGCTACTTTGGGCCCTACAAGATCACCCGACGCCTCGGCGATCTGAACTACGAAGTTCTACCCGACGGAACGCGCCCATCTGCAAGACGTCAGCCGCGACCCGAGGTGGTGCATGTCGTCCGGCTGAAGCCGTATTACGAACGATAGGACTCCCCACTCTCGTCGACGAGTGAACTGTGGACTGTGAACTCCGGCTAGCAATTCTGCTGTCCTTTTGTTTTTTGTTTTCCGTTTTTGTGCTGCATCGGGACGATGCACTTTTAAAGGGGGGGATAATGCCGCGCCCAGGGCTGAGAAAGCAACGCTCGGTCACGGTCCTCCAGAAAGTTCCCGTTTATTCATGTACCGCACGTAACTTCGATCATTTATCCCTGCTTTTGTTTTCTAGAAAGTGCGTGTTCATTCTCGCCCCGACCACGCGACGCTCGAACCGCTTTCGCCGAATCTTCGAGATAGCGGCGCACTCTAGATAAGAGGCCGCCCGCGACCTTGTCGAGTCAGTCTCGCCCCAGCGCTCGATTCTGCTGACACGCCGACTTCGACGCCCGCGACGCTCTGCTTTCTTCTGTTTCCTTCTTTATTTTTGGCACAAGTTCGCCACATTAAACGTTTATTTATTTCTGTTTATTTCTCGTTTATTGGTCACGAATCACCACCCGTGACAATACTCAATTTTTAAAATTTATATCGTCACGAAATGAGTTTCCTTTTACCTTTCCTTTCGCGAACAGTATGTGAAAGTTGGATTGATTGAATCTGGCCCTTCACAAGTTGCTTTAGGCCAGGCGCACCCCAAAGAAGTGTATTAAATCCCCTCTCTTTTTTTTTTGACAGTTAAGTATGATTTGCCCAACGTCGTTTCAGTACCAATCAAGCTATTCGCTGACGATTATATTGTTTACGTAAAAAAAAAACACATGACCAGACCAAATTAAATTGTAATCTACAAAAAAAAAAAAAAAAGAGAGAAGAAAAAAAACAGCAGGTGTGATCAATGGCAAATAGTGTTTCGCTCCGAAAATGGGTATGTACGTGAGTAACTAGGGAACATTTCAATTTAATTATAGCAAAGTCGGTAGCCTGCTTGGCATGATCAAGGAATATAGATACTTAGGTTTCACATTTACACCTGACCTACGATGCAATACCCACATTGATGTTAAAAAAAAAAAAAAAAAAAAAAAAAAAAAAAGCTGGTAAATGATTGTGGTGCTTGAGGCGAATATTAGCCAGCTCAACACCCGAAATAAAAATACTTGCTTATAAAATTGTATTTAGACCTAGTATTGAATACGCCGAAATCGTAACGGACCCCATAACGAATTGTTCTAAACTTCAGAAAATCCAGCGGCGAGCCCCTTCCGTTTCATTTTTAATAAATATCGCCGCATTGACTCTACTGTACTAAACCATGTGAACTTGTCTACCTTCCATCACCTGAATCTTTAACCAAGCTTAATATGTTAAAATTTATTTTCAAACTTATTCATAATCACGTTAAATTAATAAATCCTTCTGCTCCGAAATCCGCACAATCGAATTCTCAAATCTTTGCCCCCCATATCATGTATATTCCAAAACCATCTGTTTGCAATGACTGTTTTAAATTATGTTGCTTCGCTAGAGCAGTCAAATAGTGAAATGCTTTACCCAATAAAGCTTTGTCATGTACAGCTGTTAGTGAACTTCCAAATGCATCGAAAATACTTTTCAACGCCTACTTCATATCACGAGTCGGCAGTGACATTTTCTTTTTCAGTCTTTAAAAACGAAAATATGTTAGTTCTTTTTTCTTATTTCTTTCGCGATATTCTTTTGTTTCTAAATTTATGCTTTCATTAATCATGGAATGATGTTGGCTATTTTATTAGAACACTGTTTAATGTTTACCTTTATTTATGCTAAAATGTATTTTTTTTTCGTTGTGATTCCTATCCTTGAAATCGTCCTCACTGGCTAACAATATTATATATAAAAAAGTTTGCACTCGAGTTAAATTGCGGTTACTTCTTTTTTCTTTTATAAGTGCAAGTCACTAGACACAATACAGAGACGTGTGCAAAGGCAACGCAATAGTGCACCGATCTCAGAAGCGGGTTCGTGTTCGCTGGGCAGCACGTGTTCTTACTGATCCCCGTCTGTGACCCAATAGTGGGGGACCAGCCGGTCGCGCCGCGGAGCGGCTTCTATGAGCATTCCGTATAAAAGGACTGCGAGTCGACATTAGGGTGTTCGCTCTGTCTCGACTGCGCTGCTTAAGCATGAAGTACTCTCTGCTGATCTTTGTTTTAGCAGCGCTTCTGGTAGAGTTGTGCACTCGGGCGGAAGCGGAATGCCCGAGCATGGAGGCTGTCTCCAGTGACTACCCCTTCACGACCTTCACGACCTTCACGACCTGTACGCCCAGTGAGTGCGCCGACCAAGGGAAGGAATGCTGCCCTAAACCCTGCGGTGGATCCTGGTGTGTGGATGGTAAGAAACACAAGAGCGTGACAGAGCAAAACGGCAATTTTATACCGCTACGGGAATCCCGCTTCAAAATTTCATGCGTGCGGTAATGCTACTGCCCTTTAGGGGTTTCCCTGAAGTGGTGAACCGTGCATTATTCTATAAGCTCGCAGCTTTGTGTCCAAGCATGCGATTTGGCGCACTACTCGCCACTTCAATGTAATGTCTCGGCGGAAAAGTTGTATTTTAACTGCTTTTCGCGCTACTTAAGGTGTGCACGACCCGCTGTACTTCTCCCCGTAACTTACCGGATCTTAGGTACAGTTTTTAGTAATTTGCTTCTATAAAAGTTACTTCTGTCTCTGTTATTCTCCTGCAAATCAAGCAAGTGACTTTACCAAAATGGCTCCATATCTGGGTTTATCGAGCGCGATCCTACGGTTCAGACACTGCACGACGTTAGCGTTTACTACGAAGCGAACTGGAGAGATAGTAAATTAAAACTACGTCAATATGAACTATATAAAGCGAGGACGTTTCATAGCGGAGATAAGGCGGCATGTAATGAACGTATTCCTGAACAGCCTCGCCCGCAAGAGCTTCCATCTATACTTCGTTGAGCTCAAGTCCAGTTTCAGCCGACACTACGGGATATATATAAGACCAATCAAACAGTCTCAAAAGCACGAGTCCTGTCTGTTTATGATGAGGTTAGCGATGACAGAACGTGTGCAGAACCATGACGAACACCATGATGATAAGCTTTAGACACCGCTTGATTGATCCCGTCAACTCGTAGCATCGGTTACATCTGCAGTTAAGGTGATGCACAATTTATGGAAGCGAATTTTTCAGAGAAGTACTATGAATTGTCTGCTTTGTTTGGTTGGCTCTTTTGCCGAAATTGGGAAGGAGGCTAGCGTGGCACGAGTTGAACCTATCAGTTTTTCTGAAGTAAAAATTTCGAGATTCTTTTTTTAACCTCTGTTCCGTGACTGGGATAATCTATAGTAACTTTGGTGTTGCTGCATATTTATGAACCGTCTGCCATTGTTCGTGTTGGTTCTTCGCAGGTGTTGACGACCATTTCCTTCAATCAGCTCCGGTGTGTCCCGCTCCTGTCCTGCCCGAGGGCGGATGCAAGGACGACACGGGAAGCATCACGTGCTCTAATGTACGGTGCCCCGGTGTGCCTTGCTGCACGGATGCATGCGGGAAACCGTACTGCCTGAATCCACCCAGTTGGACCGTCTCGGTCTAGAACTTACAAAAGGCTAGTCTGACGCACGAGGACACAGCGCACCCGTAACAAACACTAGGACAACGTTCACAGTCGCACCAAAAGAAAGGGACACTTACGCAGCGCTGACTTCAACTCTTTGTATTTTCCCGCCTTTTCTCTTCTTTCACGTCTAATGCAAAACCTAGGCCTCATCTTTTTCTTTTTTTGCTAAAGGTTAACTGTAAAAGTTTTAAGCCAGAAATTGAAAATTAAAAATTAAATGGAAAAATTAAATGAAAAATTAAAATTGAAATTACTGTAGATCAATGATACAAAGCTAAGTAATCCAGCTCTTTTTGTGACAGCGCTATAGATGGATTACTAATACACCTGCCGTTTTGCCTGGCAATGTTCTCCGCTTCTATTATTTCCCTTGTGAGCTGGTCTCGACTCCTTGCCAACACCACACACTTGTCAAGTTCCGCTGTGCACCCACAGTCCCGAATGTGTATGCCAACATGTCCAGAGTTCTTGTTGATGGTGGACAGGTTGTGTTCTCTAAGGCGGTGGTTTAAACACCTACCCGTCTGTCCGATAAATGTTCTTCCACAGGACAGGGGGAAGGAGTAGACCACATTTTCAGTGCATCGAACGAACTTATTTCTGTGATTCGTTGTGCAGGACGTCGGTGTTCTTGAAGGAGTGTTTACCCTCTTGCACAGGCTGTAGAGCTTGTTCGGAGCGGAGAAAATAACGTCCGTGCCTACTTTTTTTGCTATTTTCTTGAGGCCATGAGAAAAACGATGGAGATATGGCACAATCACTGGTCTTTTTGCCCTGTCCCGATGACTTTTCTTAAATCGCTCATCATGCTTAAATTCTCTGAAAAGTCCTTCCGCCACTGATGTTAACAAGGATGGTGGATATCCAGCGCGTTTTAATCTCGACACTTGCCCATCAAAGCTCCTTTGGATGGAATGGAAGCATGACTTCGTAAGAGAGTGAATGCGCACTTTTAGTATAGCCATAGGCGTGCGCAGGATTTTTCATTAGGGGGGGCAAGGTTTCCCCAGAGTGCCCCCCCCCCCCTTTTCTATCAACGCACTCCCACTGATGTCCTTCCGCTCATATTGTAGTGTTAAGACGAGATATGGTTATGAAACATTTATTTCAACAATATTGAATTGTAACATGTACAAAATATTATTAAGCAGTTGGTTTCACTTTCCTGTGAAACGTCCGCAAAGAAAGGCAGTCCCTGCGCAGCTGAGGCGTCAGTGACACAACGCGCGTACAAAGAATTTTTATTCTTTCGAAACCAGAGAAAGATACGACACATATGCCATCTTTAACAGCACAGAATATTTAAAAATATTGCCTCAACGTGACTCTGCTAGTATGGAAAATATAGTATACATACAGGGCAAACGCATGGGTGCGCCTACACATGGCGAAAGCTCTCATATGGCGTCTGCAACGTTCATGCAGAGGACGAAAAACGCCAGCCAATACACAACGTAATGGCAACGATTAAAAGCACGAGAATATACCGCAGATTAAAAATACGAGAAACAGCAAGTTACAATATTTAGTAATTATTAAAGATAAACGCTATGACATGCCATTTTTTTTTTCTTCTGGGCATCCTAATGTGCAGTTGATAATCGTACTTTCTGGCGCTTGATAGAAACATGTAATGGAAACAAGGGCTATAATTACCTTTTTTTGCACAAGATAACACGCACGCATTATGTCATGCTCAACAAACATTATACAAACTAATGGATATGTTATGTGATGGTAAAATTATTTTATGACTAGATTACTAAAAATGTGTAGCCCGTGGGAGATATAGTACTTTTCACCAATCGTGAAAACTCTAAAGCAAAATTTTACGCTATTTTGTCGCGAACTGTTCGATGACTGACTGCGTCGCGGCGTCTTTTTATGGTTGTTTTTTTCGTTGCGCGCACTAGAGGCAGGGAACTTTGACGTCGGTGTTTTATGCCGTCGAAAAAGAAACCATACCGCCGGCGCAGTCGGGCCTCGAGTCGGGCCAACTTTGCGCCCCCCCCCCCCCCCTAGATGATTAGAGGGGGCGGCCGCCCCCCCCTGCCCCCCCCCCCCCCCCCCCCCCCCCCCCCCCCGTGCGCACGCCTATGAGTATAGCGGAAGGCAAATACACACGTAAAATCTTGCAGCGCCATCTAGATGTGCTCCTACGAACTGCTTCAAACAATCCAAGGTGGGTATTTGGTCAAGCCAATTTAGCACCGGGAATCTCCTCGCTTTGCTACAAAGTGCGTGAATCTCTTTCCAGTTGCCCGTTGTGAACGTGTTTTGTCTTTTTTTTTTTAGGCTGTGCAACGAGCAATTTGACCTATGGTCTGCTAAAGTCTGTTGTGGGATCCCTACTATATTATATTGGCCTCGTCATTTGCTTGGAAGTATGCAAGCTCTAGGTCGGACCGCTCGCGTACCGACCGCACGGTCAACACCTTTTTGGGTTCGACGGCGTCGCCAACGTTCTTGGCAATCGACACCCATCTTTGTGGGCGCTCCAAAGGGTTCGTCTCGTTGATTTCTTGGAGGAGGTGGTGGGTCGCCTGTCAATACCGCCCGATCAGGCCGAGTTCCACTGGCTCCGAGGAAGTCACACGGGAAAGCGGTATACCATTGGGAGAAGGTTTAATTTGTATTTAAGTTTAAGAGTCCGATTAAGAGGAGGGCCAAGGCTTCTGTTGGAGGCCTTGCTCGGCACCGGCTCTTTCGTCTGTCTCCAGCTCCGAACTCCGCGTGTCCTCGCCCGCCACGAGCCTCGCCATTTTTCTCTTCTTTCTCTTTCTTCCACAAGGTTTAGGTCATCTCCAATGGCGAAGCGAACCCGTACAACGTGCGTAGCACTTCCACTGGTTTGCCTCACCGCCGCCATTTTCCAAACTGGAGTAGTCTCGCGCTCTCCCTTGCGCAACGAGAGCAAAGAGAATAAGGAATTGTAGTAGACCGTTTCCGCAATTCCGGAACGCTATAGGGACCGCTACGGGCCTGCTAAGCAAACTATAGCGGAAGCCCCAAAAAAGTTCGGTAGACGACCGTTCGGGAGTTTAGCGTAACGGCTGCGACAGCAGCGCCACTATCGGCTCAAAAAGGTAGGAGAAAAATATTAACTGTACTTTCTTCTCGTAATCACACCGGTGATGGTCAACATTTCGGTTTTCTTATCGAATGCACGCATCAATTACGATTATAAATTTTTATTTCTGTGTATGTAATTAGCTGCTCCTCTAAGCAATTTGCTAATCAGGTTGTTCTTGAGGCCGAGCGAACTCTCTGTGGCCAATAGCCATCTCTAGCCAGACCGATCCACTCTGTTCTCTGCTGCCTGTGTCGCCCCGTCGCCTCTTGTTGTGAAAAAGGCATCCGAGGAGCATATTGGATGGTCCCCTGCTCGCATGGAGTCTGTCTTGGACCGATATGGAGGATATGCTGCTCCTCATGTCCGAGCCGCCTCGGAGGAAATTCAAATCCTATCGCGGTTTGCTAGACCTAGACCAGCTCGATGATGAAGTCTTTCGAGCCATGTTTCGATTCCGGAGGGACCAGTTCCCGGAGCTTCTATCTGGCCTCCGGATCCTGGACAAGATAACTTCGTCCCAGTGGACCACGGTGGCCGGCGATGAAACCCTGCGCATTGCGCTCCGCCGCCTCGCGTACCCCAACAGGTGGATTGATCTGGAAGTTCTTTTCGGACGGGGTTCGTCGGTTTTGTCCAGCATCGCTGCGAAGGTGTACCGACACATCGATAACACTTTCGGGATTTTACTCTCAGACCTGAATGTACACAGATGGCTGGACGTGGCCGAGCTCGAGCGCATGTCACGGGTGAGAATCTCGTACCACTGTTATAAAAGTAATCTTTGAAGAATACCGAAGTAACTACGGTTATGTGCATCCAGAAAGTAATTACTTGTTTGCAAAGTTACTAAGTAAATATTGAGATAATTTATTTACAGCTTCAGTTAACTGCAATGTAGTCATCCAGTGACACATAGTATTGCGTGATGTAATGTTGCACTTGACCTCAATTATGAGCCCGTGGTCAACACCTCATACTATTGCTGCATTACTCTTCTGCACTTTTTTAGGCGGTGCATGCCAAAGGAGTCCCCCTCACGAACTTTTGGGGCTTCATAGACGGAACGGCCCAAGCCATCTGTCGTCCCTCCAGGGGCCAAGAAGACCATTTTTCGGGACACAAGCGTCACCACATTCTGAAATACCAATCAGTAATGTGTGCCAATGGCATAATCTGCGACCTTGATGGACCCTACCGGGGGCGACGACATAATGTTGGTAAGTATTTGCCACATGAGAAGAAAGTAATGGCGGTGGTCAGTGAAACCTTGATTTAAACAGGAATGCAAACTGGTATTCTCGTTTATGATAAGGAAAAAGGGGCATTGAAGAAAAACAGACAAGCCTGTCTTGTCCATATGTCATCAATGTCCCTCTCCTTATCGTAAATTAGAAACCAACACGCTCAACCATCTACATGGTATTCTAGATTTGTGCATAAATTGCTTGCTGGTGTACATAAAGCTTCGGCGGGAGGCACTCACTTGATCGAAAGACGCTTTAGTGAACGAAACCCAGCCTGCGACGATTGATGGAAGGGCGCTGTTTGTTGATAGCAGTGCGGTATAACAACTGCTGTATCTCACACACCCGATTGATCGCGGCAGCGTGAGTGCAGCCACGGATGTCTATCTTGCATGCAGCAAAGTCGCTTTTTTTGCTAGCGTTTCAGAGGCTGGAGGGCAGCGTGCTGAAGACACGTTTTCTACTAGTTTGTCGTCATTCACCGAAAAAGTTCTTTAAAACTCTGTGTAAGCCGTGAGATTTACCGTTGAGATCCTGGAACGGGTGGAAATTTTTACGGAAGCGCAGTGCCGCCGGAAAAAGGCACAACTCGTCAAAAGCAAGTTTTGCCGGTCTCGCGGCGTGATCAAAGCTTCCTTGGCAAGCCAAAGTATTGTGTCTCTGTGTGTTCGCAAGCTTGGATACCGATCAAGAATTGACACCATGGAAGTGTTTTGCGAGTGCACTCTTCGTGAAGCCGTATGTGCCCCTGGCAAAGTGTTTTACTTTACTCTGACAGCTATTTGCAACTTGCATCACTTGCGGTCCAGAAACAAGCTTGATCCAGCGTCCAGTGGCAACAGAAAAGGAGGGAGGGATACGTTTTTTTGTTTTTTTTTGTCGTTAAACAGTTTTGGAATACTGAGCACAGCAGTTCTTCATTACTGGTCAGTGCTGGCTCATTATCAACCTACTTTGCTGCACTTGACGTTTGAGCGCGGCTCGCCTAATTGTGATTGGTCAACAGATTGCTCACGACCATATGGGCCACCCTCTTAGCTCCACAGCGTTGCTCTATTTGTGTTGCCATGTGATTCATTAAAGTAGATTTGGAACATAGCCATGGTTAATAGTGCATAAGAGCAACCATATAGATTTTTTTGCCCCTTCATTGATAGCAACTCGCCGGAACAGCTGGACGATCTAGAACTCCATGGCCGATATATGACGCAAAGATATCTATGCGCGACACACCTTCAAAACTTTGCGGCGGCGCTGAGTTTCGATCGCCATCCAAGTATGCGAAGACACAGAGACGCAGCGCTTTGGTGTGCCAAGGAAGCTTTAATCACGCCGCGAGACCGGCGAAACTTGCTTTCGACGAGTTGTGCCTTTACATATGGCTTCACGTACATTGCACTCGCAAAACACATCCACACGGCGTCCATTCTTGATCATTATCCAGCCATGCAAATGCACAGAGACGCAGCATTTCGGCGTGTCAAGGAAGCTTTGATCATGGCGTGTGACCGGCGAAACTCGCTTTCAACGAGTTGTGGCTTTTTCCTGCGGCACTGCGCTCTCGTAAAAATTTCCTTGTGCTCTCAACGGCAAGTCTCACCGCTTACGCAGGGTTTTTTTTTTAAAGAAACTTCTTCGGTGAATGACGACGTACGAGTAGAAAATGCGTCTTCAGCACGCTGCCACCGGCCTCTGCAACGCTAGAAAAAATACGATTGTGCTGCAAGATGGACGTCCGGTGGCTGCACTCGCGCTGCAGCGACCAAGCGGGGATGCGCGATACAGCTATTGTCATAGAGATCAGTAATTAGGAGCGTCTCCATTTTCGTGTCTTACTCTAAAAGGAACAAGATTTTTTATCATATGCCAAATGGTTATCAGTAGTCAAAAGTGTGTCTATAATTAGTTTACTTTGTCATTTGGAAGAATAATAAAAAAACTAAAAACCAAAATTGTTTTTGTTTTTTTTGTAATGAGTTGCTTTACATTGCCACCACTTAGCGGCGTGAACAAGTAGACCGTATGGGTTAATACGCGTCCCAGGGATACACACGCGACGAATCAAGCCAAACCGCAGAGGTTCATACATCGGCAACTCGGAATTAGCTTCTTTTTGTAACAAGCCGCCTCAGACTGCCGCCGCAAACCAATGTTGAACAGGTGGACCGAAGGGGTTAACACGTGTCCAGGGTTATCCCTAGTGCAAAAAGCCTTTCCTAGCGCGGTCCGTTTGGAAGCCGCGGGACATACAGCCACAACTAAAGAGTCGCGACCCGACTTCGCGTCGTTCGCTCACCCATCATCAGCTTATGTAATATTGTAACTGCGAAGAGAAGTGGAAAAAGAGCAACGGGGAAACTAGAAAAGGAAGACGAGGGGCACAGGACAAGGACTAAAACGTTGGGGAGACCTGGCATAAACCGTTACAATATAGACCCAGCGTCAGCTATGTAGTTCCAAACAAGCTTCCATTAGGTGAGGCAGCTGAAATTTTACAAGTTTCGTCAGAACCGCCGTTGTGACGTCAAGTTTCCGTTCTGATCCCAGGAGTGCGAAGTAGAGGCCTCGCATCCCGGGTGTTTTTTTCCCAAATAAATATTTGGGGTGTTGCTCATAAATACGGCAACTTTTGCTTTCCTTCAGGGCAGAGTGTTTTAGCGAAATGCCAGTGGCATCCAAGGTTTACGGGAGGCCCTTCTTGGAGTTCACCCATCAGATTCGTCCATTCAATATTTTGCGTGAACTTCTAAGTAATATGCCTCAGTTGTGAACATCACAACTGAGGCATATTACTTTTGTAGCCAAATGCAGCAGTATGTGCAGAGCCATACTCATATTTGCTGTGTAGCCTCTAAAGAAAAAGATACGAAAATTATTGAATTCATACCAATCTGCACCCAAGCACATCGGACACTCGTGGAAAGGATACAGACCAGCAGGTGATGACTGAAATGCGTGTCATACTAACAGTTGCAGCATCATTGGCAGAGATGTATATTAGTTGTGTCCACTGCTTAGGAACATCAATATTACGGACTGCTGCCTCATGGAGCAGTTGACGCGTGCAGAGGTCATTACAAGTTGTCACTGTTGGAGCTGGATGCTATATGTGCGATAAGATTTGCGGGCACATAATACTACCACAGGAATTATATGTAACTAAAGGCAGAATACTGTTATTGGAGTTCTTTATTTCTTGCTCTTTTATAAATCTCCATTCCACAGCTCTCTACTCAACACCGCCCACTATGCACTATGCTAGTTTAACAATCGCACTGCACTTGCAGGTATGCTGCGTGGAAGCCTCCTGTTCCAAAGGCTGCGTAGGCTAATACAGGGCACTCCTATGTGCTGTACGGAGACCCTGCCTACCCTATAAGGCCCCTCTTTCTCAAGCCCTACGGAACGACGGAGCCACTGCAGCTCAGCTGAACTTCAACAAAGAAAGGAGCACCGTCCGAAAAGCTGTCGAATGGGGGTTCGGGAAGATTGTGGCAGAATTTGCTTTTGTGGACTGCAAAAAAAAAAAAAAAAGATTTATAAGCAGCGAGTGGCTCGCATGTGTAAAGTGGCTACACTGCTCACCAATTACCACACTTGTCTGTATGGCAGCCCGGTCACAAGCTTTTTTGACCTGGACCCTCCTACGCTGCAGGAGTATTTAAACAGTGTTCCAACTGTTGAAGTTGTACGACTTTGATTGCGCCACAGCTCTGGCACAGTAAAAATTTTTTTTTTTTTATACGAGGCGATTGAATGGGGTATTACAAGGGAAAGCTATCTGGTCGTTAGTCCAATCAATTGGCTGCGTTGCGTCACCTGACCCCACTGTGTCCAATAAATTTCATGTTTCATCACCTGACTCCAGATGAAAATCCCGCCTTTGTTCTGTGGAGCCCATATATTTTACTGCCAGCTTAAAGGAGCTGTGCAACGATTCCTGGACTTTGCATAAACAGTTGAACAGTTGTGGGAGTGGATTTCTGACACTTCTTAAGTAAATAACAGAAAACCAATTTCGACTGTTTGTCCGAGTTTTTATTTTTAAAAAAATGACAAAGCCTTTGGCATTTCTTAACTCATGCACCTACTTCCGAGTCACGTGCCCATGATGTAAAAGGACACTCGTGCTTCCAGTAAAGTTCTCTCTCGTAGTTGTCCCTAGTCCTAGCATTGGTCAAATCTAGTTGTGCGTTTAGAAATTGTATTCAATGATGTCTTAATACCTCAGTTGTGATGTTTTGTCTTTGTAAAACAACTTTGTAATAGAAAACCTTTTTAGTATTTTGGTGCCCCCCTGGAACTCCCATCTTTGTGGGGTCGTCAAGTCTAAGAATTATGGCAGTGTAGTGCACTAGGTATTAATAAAATGCTGAGGTACTTTCTGAGAAGTTAAGAGCAGAAAACGACGAGGAAGGATAGACGAGTGAGACAGGATAGAGTGCTACTGACAACGGATATTTAACGCAACACAAAGAGAAAGACAAAAAAGAAGCTAAGGATGTTACCAAAAAAACGTAGAATGAAGCCCCCACCCCCTCCCGTCAAAGAAAAAAATGTATGCTATACCTACTCGCCCAACTGTCGACATTACTATGTTAATCCCATTTTCATATAAAAAAAAAATGTATTTTCGCATTTCGTCTTCGTGCCTTTGTTTCGTCTCCCTTTTTTCAAAGAGATGATCCTGATGTTGTGGTACTCCTGTTTTATTGCATATACTCCATTCTTGAATTTCCTTGAAAAGATCTCGAGAAGCAGGCGCTTCTCCTCTGCTTGCAAACGCCGTTCCTCTGCCTCATCTTCTGCCTCCTCTTCGTGCTTTCGCTGCTGTAGCGCAAAGCGGTTCTCATAAGGGCGATCCTCCTTTCGTCAAGGTGGAGCTGACGCTCTTTCAGTACACTTTCACTTTGATCGCGCCTCTCTAAAAATGCCACCACCTCGGACTGTGGCGTCCTTCCTGCAAAAAAAATCCCAAAAGGTCAAAACTAAAAAAAAAGAAGAAAAAAATTAGCTTTATTTTAGAAATAAATGGCATGTTACCTTAAATAGTTTGTGATGAATAAGCAGTGCATGAGAGCAGCTTGGTTATGCGGCCTGCAAGTTTGTGACATCACAGAGGTGAAGGGTTGCAAACTACTGTAAACGCTGCAATTTTCGTGGGATAAAATTTTTGCGAATCAGGCCACAGTTTCGAAATTGGAATTATTTGCAGGCCAACATCTTTTTTCGTTGAAAAAGAATTGAAATTTTTATCACATATCTTAAAGAGAAAGCACAAATAATGATGTCACTTTCGAATTCACTGCCCGGCTCTTCCATGAGCCATGAAGGCTGCTGTAGCATTGTGGCTGTTGCACTGCAAACATGTGCTCTCTCACTCGAGCTTTATTGCCCTGCCCGTACGCCCTTTCCTAAACGCAGTTTGATGCATTACTACTCAAGGAAACATACACGTCTGTTATACATGCCTCAGATGTGTTCAGCCGTACTGTGGGAGCCAAGAAAACTTTCCAACAGTCCAAGTGTGGGCAATGAATATCTCTACGGTTTAGACCAATGTCCAAATGCAGGTTCCTAACACAGATGAAAGTACAGCAAACTTGTAAACAGCTTCCTAGAACTGTCTCCCATCCCTTCACAAGAAAGATCTGGTGATTTAGCAGCAGACTCCTTTCTAACACACGACACCAGGATCAAGCAGACACTCAAGGAGAGCCAGTTAGCAGGGGTTATTGAGGTACTCACCGCTTGCAGCTGGCCGCCTCTTCCTGGGTGGTGACGCAGAGATGTTGTTGGCGTCTTGGGGGGGGGGGGGGGGGGGGGCAAAACACTTCATAGGTCGAATCACGGCTGCCACATGCCCCATCATTTGCAGAATTGTCCACGGTGGCGTCTCTGTCGGATGTTCTTGGTGGTGTGTTTAAGTATACACTTCTGAAATTTATGTTATTGCTATTACAGCTAGTTTGTTACAAAAATATGTAGTTGCAATTAGAGGCACAAAAGTAATAAATCACAATTATAGAACACTCCCTAGACATAGACTCGTACATTCGTTTTTCCACTGAACACACACAGAGCTAATCGTTGTGACCTACTGAGACAGCCTGGTAAATGACAGCTAAGCAGCAGCTTCTGCCAAAAAACAGGTGTGTACCATTGATTCGAGCATAGGATGGCACCTGACACGCCATGCTTAGTGTGAAGGCACAGAAATCATTTTTTTAAAACTAGGACAGCTTCTGAGCTGTGATTTGCCGAGCCCTCTCAGTAGATCGCAATTGGTTTCCCTAATGCTTTGCAAGAAGGAGCTCATGTGGGCAAAAATTAACAGTGCAGTATTTAACACCCAGTGCAATGAGGTGAAGGGCTTAGAATGATAAACTGGTATCACATTCACCAGGCAAAAGTGACCCCTACTTGGCTGCCGCCAAGTTGTACAATTTTGACCACTAGACACAGGACCGCACCAAATTGTGAGACTTTTACGCAAAACTGAGCCGAGATTTGTATTTTCATTACTGTAAAAAACATGATAAACTATGTTTTCAATACTGTCAGCTCCAGAGAGGAGTGTCTAGCTCCGTTAAAACCCCAAATGCAGCACCGCGGCTCATGGCACCTAGCAGAGGCATTGCGAAGCTGCCCGAGTTTTTGTCGTAAAAACACATTTTGGGCTTAAAACAAAAGAAATGTAACTTATCTCGTTGGTACTTTTATTGAAAAATCAATGAGCAATTATTTGTGCGCGGTACTTCATTAAAATCTAGATGTAAAACTATAAGGTCACGTGTCTAATGGTCAGAAATATGCAACATGGATAGCGGCGGCCAATTGGGGGTCACTTTCAGCTGCGAGTATATCGCTGTAAGGCCCTCTACCTCGTTGATTCAGTGGTACAGTCGCTGGACCTATAAGCTAGAGCTACTTCAGTGAACATCGACCAGAGCTGGGGAAATCCTGCATGGGATGCTTCAAAAATTGCCACGCTTTGGGAGCTGGGCTATTGAAACCGGCTGATTTCGCGTTATTAAAAGGAGTAGACGCAGGGGTTTTATTGGCATTCTAGATTTCAAAATATTGTCACGGGTGGTGACCAAAAGAAAACAGGAAATAAACAAGAAGAAATAAACGTTTAATGTGGCGAACTTGTGCCAAATATAAAAGAGTACAAAAGATAATAATAGAGCGTCGCGGGCGTCGAAGTCGGCGTGGCAGCAGAGTCGAACGCTGGGGCGAGACTGACTGCGCTCGCCTGGCGGGATCCCTTATGTACCCTCGCGGGTTTCTGGATCGTTCGGCGTAGAAGGTTCGGCGCGTAGAACATTCTAACCGCGAATCAACAAGACGGTTCCCGCATTCACCAGAACATCAAATTACACTCTCAACAAAAATGTGTAGCCGCTGCCAGGAATCGAACCCTGGCCTTCTGCGTGAGAGGCAAGCGCGATAACCGTTAGGCCACGTGCGCGCTGCCTACTTGGCCAGCTGCGCGCGCGGCATTACTCCCCCCTTTAAAAAGTGCATCGTCCCGATGCAACCCAAAAACAAAACAAAGCAAATAAGAAGAACGGTAAACTAAAGAGTATTTGGCATACGTAAGGTCCACTGTCCTATCGAGCGTAGTACGGCTTCATGCGCACGACGTGGACGACTTCTGGTCGTGGAGGGCGGCGTGATGAAGTCCGTGTTCCGTCGGGCATCACCTCGTAGTTCAGATCCCCGAGTCGACGAAGCACTTTGTAGGGTCCAAAGTAACGTTTCAGGAGCTTCTCGCTGAGACCGCGGCGGCGAATCGGTGTCCACACCCACACCCTGTCTCCGGGCTGGAAGTGGACGTCCCGACGACGAAGGTTGTAGCGGCCAGTGTCGACACGTTGTTGAGCCTGAATCCGAAGTCTGGCGAGCTGACGGACTTCTTCTGCCCTTTGGGCAACCACCTGGGCGTCGTCGCTTGCATCGACAGCCGCTTCGTGGGGTAACATAGCGTCCAGCATTGTCGTTACCTTGCGCCCATGCACCAGCTGAAAGGGTGTCATTCCGGTGGTCTCTTGTACGGCCGTGTTGTAGGCAAATGTGACGTACGGCAGCACCTCGTCCCATGTCTTGTGCTCCACGTCGACGTACATGGAGATCATGTCGGCGATGGTCTTGTTGAGTCTCTCCGTTAGCCCGTTGGTCTGCGGGTGGTACGCCGTGGTGCGGCGATGGCTGGTGTGGCTGAGACGAAGGACTTCTTGCGTCAGCTGGGCCATGAATGATGATCCACGGTCTGAGATCAGGACTTCGGGAGCGCCGTGCCGGAGGACGATGGATTCAATGAAAAACTTGGCAACTTCCACAGCAGTTCCGGAAGGAAGGGCTTTCGTTGCGGCATACCGCGTGAGATAATCTGTGGCGACGATGATCCAGCGATTTCCCGACGTCGACGGCGGAAAAGGGCCAAGTAGATCCATTCCGATCTGCTGGAAGGGTGCTGTTGGCGGAGGAATTGACTGCAAGAGTCCGGCCGGCCTCGTCGGAGGTTTCTTTCGTCGCTGGCATTCATGACATGATCGCGTGTACAGGTGGACGGTTTTGGGGAGCTTGGGCCAGTAATACTTTTTACGAATACGTGCCAGGGTCCGGCTGTAACCAAGGTGTCCGGACGTCGGGTCGTCGTGGCAGGCTGAAAAGATCTCCTCCCGAAGGTCGGTCGGGATTACCAGCAGCCATGGCGAGTTGTTGTTCCCGAAGTTCTCTTTGTAGAGTACACCTTGTCTAATGGCGAAGGTCGGCAGTACTCGTGAGAAGACACGTGGCACGGTACTCCTGCCCCCTTCCAGGTGCTCGATTAATGCGCGCAGCTCAGGATCGTCCCGTTGACGTCGTGCCATATCGTCGGTGTTCACTGCTCCTAGGAAGCACTCGTCGTCATTGTCGTCGCTGCAGTCAGAAGGGGTTTCGACGGGGGCTCTGGACAGGCAGTCGGCGTCGCTGTGCTTGCGGCCTGACTTGTAGACGACGGTCATGTTGAACTCTTGTAGTCGGAGACTCCACCGCGCGAGGCGTCCTGACGGGTCCTTGAGGTTCGCAAGCCAGCAGAGCGAGTGGTGGTCCGTGACTACCCGGAACGGGCTCCCGTATAAGTACGGACGAAACTTCGTGATTGCCCAGACGACCGCAAGGCATTCTTTCTCAGTCGTGGAGTAATTTCTCTCCGCCTTGGTCAATGTCCGACTTGCGTAGGCGATGACTCGCTCGGTGCCTTCTTGTACCTGAACCAAAACCGCGCCAAGCCCTGCGTTACTTGCGTCCGTGTGAATCTCGGTTTCCGCATCCTGGTCGAAATGTCCAAGAACAGGAGGAGTCTGTAGTCGTCGCTTCAGCTCGTCAAATGCCTGCTGCTGTTCATCGGCCCATTCGAACTTCTCGGCGTCCTTCGTGAGGTGTGTGAGCGGTGCGGAAATTCTTGCGAAATCTCGAACGAAGCGCCGATAGTAGGCACATAGCCTAAGGAACCTTCGGACGGCCTTCTTGTCTCTTGGCGCTGGAAATGCTGCGACGGCACGAGTCTTCTCGGGGTCTGGGCGGACACCTTCGTTACTAACCACGTGGCCGAGGAACTTCAGTTCGTCATAAGCGAACCGACACTTTGACGGCTTCAGGGTGAGTCCGGCGGTCCGTATGGCTTGGAGAACTGCTCGGAGTCGTCGCTAGTGCTCGTCGAAGTCGCTGGAAAACACGACGACGTCGTCGAGGTAGACGAGACAGCTCTGCCACTTTAGTCCTGCCAGTACGGTGTCCATGACACGTTGGAAAGTTGCTGGCGCCGTGCACAGTCCGAAGGGCATCACTTTGAACTCGTACAGTCCATCCGGCGTGACGAAGGCTGTCTTTTCTCGGTCCCTTTCGTCGACTTCGATCTGCCAGTAGCCGCTCTTCAGGTCCATCGATGAGAAATATCGAGAGTGGCGCAGCCGGTCTAGAGTGTCGTCGATGCGGGGGAGTGGGTAGACGTCTTTCTTCGTCACCGTGTTCAGCTGCCGGTAGTCTACACAGAACCGCGTCCCGTCTTTCTTCTTAACCAGTACGACTGGAGAGGCCCAAGGACTGCTTGAAGGTTGAATTATGTCGTCGTTCAGCATTTCTTGAACTTGCTCCTGGATCGCCTGCCTTTCTTTAACGGAGACTCTGTATGGCGATCGATGCACCGGGCGCGCGTCGTCCTCGGTAACGATGCGGTGCTTCGCAACGGTGGTTTGGCGCACCTTCGACGACGTGGCAAAGCAGTCGCGGTATTCGGCGAGAAGGTTAATCAACTGTCGTCGTTTCGGGCCCGGGAGTTTAGGGTCAATGTCGAGCTGCGCTGGCGACGCACTGTCTTGCTGAGGTGGCGAGAATTCGTCAGTAATGGCGGCGACAGCGGCGGAGTTTTGGAGTTCCTCGACCTGGCCCACGGCTGCACCTTTTGTGAGGTGTTGCGCTTCATTTCGGAAGTTCGTGACGAGGACCACAGTGCGGCCATCCTGAAGTTCAGCAACTCCTCTTGCGACGCCTATTCCTCTTCCCAGAAGCAACTGGAGGCTTCCTTCGAGCAGAACTTCGCCGCAGAAATCTTCGGTGATCCCGACGGGTACGAAAACACTCGACCGCGGCGGTAAGTTCACGTGGCTGGCGAGGACTCGGACCGCAGATGACGTCGCTTTGGGTTCCTCCGGTGGTGAAACAGGCTTTCGCAGCGTCAACCGGTTTGCTCCGATGTCGATGACGGCGCCATACTCGCAGATGAAGTCCATTCCGAGGATAACGTCCCTCGAACAGTCTTGCAGAACGACGAACTTTACAGGGCACGTCTCACCGTGGATCTCGACGCGAGCGGTGCATCGCCCGACTGGTGTGATGAGGTGCCCACCGGCGGTTCGTATTTGAGGTCCATCCCACGGCGTCGTGACTTTTCGAAGGCGGCGGGAGAGCCTCCCACTCAAAACTGAGTAGTCTGCTCCGGTGTCCACGAGTGCCGATGCGTCGTGGCCGTCGATGATGACGTTTAGGTTGTTGGACACCGTTTCAGGAGCGTCGTTTCGGTCTCCGGTAGCGTTCGAGTGGGGGCCCTCCGACGTTCGTGGAGGATCTTGGCGTCGGTCGTCTTCGGCAACTCCACCTCCAGGGGTTGCCGCGCCTAGTTTCCCCGGCGTGGAGCGAGGGGTGACAGGCTTTCACGTCGGGGTCGGTGCATCGGCGAAGCTGGACGTCGTGGTGACGGCGACCGGAACTCTCGGCGTGACGCAGGCTCGGGGGACTGGGGTCGTCGCAGGTACTCGTCGATCTCCCGAGGGCGTTCACCATACCGGGGGCGCGGGTCGCTTGGATGGAATCCGCGCAGCCCGAGTCGTCGGTATGGGCATCGGCCTACTTGGCCAGCTGCGCGCGCGGCAATATTATCCAGCAGCACGGCTGATTGCAATCAGCCGTGCTGCTGGATCGTTGCCTGTATCGATTTCAGAAGGCCGAGTTAAAATGTTTGTTGTATAATATCTATGAAATGTTATGTTTTTTATTAAAAAAAAAAGTTATTTATATTTACAGCTTTAGACTAATTCTTCACACCAGCTTTCTGAGATGCTTCCTTAAGGCCAGATTAGACAGTGACAAGCATTGTCCATGGTGTTCACAAGCTGTTACTACACCTGTTAGGTCGCTAACAATCTTTATTTGAATGACATTTCCCACAGTTGTGTTCTTGTCAGCCACTCCTCATTTGCCCAGGAGAATGCTTCCATGCATAATATTCAAACATGTCGGTTTCATTCCTTGTGAACAGGTGCTTTATTTAAGTCGACAAAAAGTCGCGGAATTACTTTTGCGCAGTAGTTTAGGCAGAGCAGGGGCTTGTTTCAAACAGTTCTAAAAGATTTCCTAGACAATTCTTCCCCCCCCCCCCCCCCCCCTGCAATCACAATAATCACCAGTGGCTGTCATCCCGCTTTAATTTCACACCTCATTGAAAGAGCAAAGGAAGTGAAAGACTATCACTGGTGTTGTCTGAGAAACCATTAAATATGATATGTGACCGGAATGGGTTTTCAATTGAGGCAATTCTGGCACTGAAATGCGGTTTCTGGTGACACGAAGCAAAGGTTTCCTAGAGTGCACATATGCTTTCCTCTCTCGTTTTTTCAGGAATTGCACAATGACTGAACCATTTAGCCGTTGACTATGGTGCCAGAGGATTGCAGTTTGAGCTCAAAGTGTGAGCTGGGAGCACGGTCATGTGGTCCAAGTGTAACTGTTTAGGGAGACATGAAATATTCATATTTCAGTGTCCGGGTGAATAAATAATAGTGGCAGCTCAAGGTAGAACATACAGTTGCGCACGAAAAGGACGGGGACAGAGAAGAGGAACACGTAGACGACGGACAAGTGCACACGCACAACTATGTATTGACTAAAAATGTTCAATCTATACCAACTTGCCCAACTGTCCACGTTACTATAGCTCAAGGTAGTCATTATCAGTGTCAATTGTATGAATTTAGTCCGCAACTGCTTGTGTGTGCGGTTCAATGACGAGGGCGAATTGCTATCTACCCTACCCTCCCCGCCCCCACTTTTTTCAGCTCCCGTTTGTTGAACCCATTCCAAGCGATGGGAATGCTACCAAACATTTTGTACCAACACCCCAAACCCGTCATTTTAATCGTCCCTGCTGCAGATCTATGCCTAAAGCCAGGGTCACACTGGTTATACATCATACAAAATACTGTCTGCAGACATCTTCTAAAATGAGTCACTACCGGAATTGCTTGCCTCGTGGCAAACGAAGCACTGCTGTTGCAGTGCTTCGTCGTTCGCCGATGATTTGTCATGTATGCTTGCTGTGTGCTAGGTTATCGTGATTTTTTTGTGTGTGTCTGTCCATGCCCTCCCCTGCCTTCGCTGCCAACAGGCGGCCGGCAGTATGTCCAGATAAATAAACATGTTGGCAGATAGTTTTTTTTTGTACGACATATAAGCAGTGTGATGCCAGCTTTACAAGGCAGAAAGGACGATTATTTTCTTGTGTTCACCCCTTCAATAAAATATCCGGTTGTTTCTAATAGCCCAGCTTCTAAGGCAAGACAATGCTTGAAGTGCCGAAGATGGGATTTTTAGTGCTTTGGACGGCGTTCTGTTCTAGTAGCTGATTTGTCCGGCACTTGTACTACCGGTATGGAATGAAACGCGAACGGCGGAATGCGAGGGTACAGATCTTACCAAGATATGTTCGACCCTCGCTCGGCACATACGAAGCTTCTACGTTATACCGCCGCCGAGGCGTATCATTTTTCAATAAGCCTTGTACAAGCTGGCCGATAAATTTATTCGCCCCCGGAATTGATATGCCTGGCATATCGCTGGTCAACAAAGAGGGTCAACGAGCAATTTATCACTTTTACACACGAGTTTACTGATAGCTACGCAAGAAAGCTTGCACATTTCTTCTTAAATAAATGAGCAGTCTCATTTAAGCAATAGACCCTTTCCGAAATTCAGTCTGGCCACTTTGATCACTATTATCATCAGTGGAACGGCATCTGTGCCATACGAATGGCGGCCTTCTAGTGACTGATAAAAGAGGACGTTGAAGATGTTCCTAAGTGGATCTTGCGAGGCCTGTACATTCGGGGGGTCAGTACGACGAGGCGTAGGAATGGAAAACAAGAGCTACGTAAGCGTTTATTTCTAATAGTAACTCAGATTCAGTCAATCTGTGTGCGGCACACAATCTGCTTTAAAACACTTTGGTGTAAAGAATTCTCTGGAGGCGTCTGAGTGGGTTGGAGCTTTTATCTGAATGCAGGTTCTTGGTCACCGTCGAACTGAAAGTGATCGAGAAAGAACTCACTGAACAATTCCTCGCGTGCTGTTGACTTGCGAAAGTGACGGTGCCGATACAAGTTAATTTCCGCCATTGATATGGCAAAACCTAAACTGCTTTACAAACCACCAGATGGCACTGAATTTCGAAAAGGGTCTATTGCAGCATTTGAGACTTTTTTTTTTTGCTTACAGGCTACGGTTGTGCAAGGAAACTAATTTAATTTCTCGTCGATAAAGCATTACTACTTTGCAAGGACAGTGCTTGCCAGCTTTATCACCAGGGCCTCGGCGTGGTTCTGGTGACTCACGTCAATGAAGCCCTACAAGACTGCCTTGCGTGAACTGCCTCAGATTTCATTCCACACTTGCGGCACACCAGGGGCGATACAAATGTATTGCGATAGTACGGTATTTCTGAAATACATTTCGTACCTGTATTTCGGTATCACAGTACATCTTTTTCAACAGAATCTGTTTTTCTGTATTTGCCACGTGTTTGACACCAATGCAAGTGCAGGCACTACTGCCCGAGCAGTCGCAGATCATATCATCTGCCTACTCGGTTTGCTTGGCGTGCAAGTGGGTGACAAGGCGGGGACGTAGGCCCCTTCGGTGACGGAGCTTCCAGCATACCGCCAGCTATCCGCAGAAGCTTTGGATGCGTTGAGCGACGGTCAAACAAATTTTAGTGAAACCTACACCCTCGGACTCTGCATTCTGCCATTAGCTTCGAAAAGCCCTCTAGGTACCGAGGCATGTGCCGAAAGCCATGGCTTCGCCGGTCGCGTTCCATTCTGTGCCGCTAGTACTTTATTCTACAAATGTGTCACATAAGGCATGTGCACACAAAGATCTCAATCATTTGGACCTTTTATCTTTACCATGACAGCGGAAGACTGGACATCCACATTTTCTGGCACCCTCTGGCATGTGTTGTTGTTTTGACAATAGCTCAGCTGGGTGCATATGGTTGATGCCCAGGCACAGTCTTTGCGCTGCCGAAGTTAGCTGCCATGCACGGAAGGAAAGGCAAATGAGACAAATTCCCAACACTTTTTTTCGTGTAGAAATAAGTTCCACACTTGCAAATAATTATAATTAGTTGCAATTATATTTCAAGCTTTGGGACTAGTGATTCTAAAAGGAGATAAATTAGATTTAATTTGTGAGCCTACTCAATTACAAGTATAAATCCCTACCCCTGCATGGTTGACTGGCCACCGGACTCCCACATCTGCGACAGCAGGATGCGGGCTGGTGACTGTGTCTCTCCTGAAACGAAAACAAGAAATATTAATTCATATACATTACTTTTAATATTAGGTGCCAATTATTCTGGGGAATCCCCTAGGTGGAGTGGATTTAGGAAAATAGTCAATGCACAGACCCATCAAACTGGAGAGCTACTCGTGCTTTCCAGGCAATCGGTGAGCCTCTGAAAAAGTCCTCCTGGTTCAAGGATAGAAAGCGGGACCTTTTCAGGACTACTAGAGTGCCCTACCAACTGTGTTAACTAAGCATTACGTGTCGGTAGAGCAAACGGATGTTATCAGTGGCTAACCAGCGGTCAGCGTAAATGTGAAAATTCAGAGGAAATCTCCTAGGTGGAGTGGATTTATGAAAATAATCTCTATTCAGAGGGCGCAGGCTCCATTTTATTTAGGCGGAACTATACACCGACTATTTTCATTCTTCTATGATAGGACGAAGGTGTCTGGGCCTAACATATATTTATGGCGAACTTTCCATGATGAGTCCGGTCCCATTCAACCGGGATGCCCCAGGAGAGGGTCATGTGGCTACAAGCCTGAATGTTGTTGGCAATTGGCTGTCTTAAAATTCTCTGCATGTTTCTTTAGAAGTGCAACAGTTGATTATGATTCCCTTCCCTTTCTTTAAAAATTTAAAATGCATTCAAATCCTGCAATTTCTCAAGCGAAGTTGAGATCCTTTGTGGTGACATTGACTTAAAACGCAAGAAACACACAAGAGGACGAAACAGACGACACAGCTTTCGACCTGCAACGACAGATTTACTGGGGTGGCTAGCCGCTCAGAGCTCGACTTGGGGAGGCGATGGGGAAAGGGGGAGGGGGATGAGAGGAAATGTAAGAAACACAGGGAGACCGCTGCGGGGGCGAACACAGCGGGCGGTCGGGAGTCTGGTCTGTGTTGCCTCTCTTGTGGATGACACATCGCGTGGCTTCGTGCCGTCGGTGGCGCGGCGGAGAGCGGGGGAAGGGGGGTGGGGGGGGGGGGGGGGGGCGTCATCGGAATTCCTTCGGTAAGGCGCAAGACGGACCAGAGGGTCAAGCGAGAACAGAAGGCGAGAAGGAGTAAGAACAGAGGGCGGCTTTCCGGAGTTGTTTTTGTTTGCTATTGTTTTTCCAAACCTTTAAGAGTGCAACGAATTCCGGACTTCGGTCAAAAATTTGTGGAAGTTGCTCTCTCAGACTTCTGAAGTAAAGAACAGAAAACCGATTTCGCCTGCATGTCATAGTTGTTGCGTAAAAAAAAGATAAATATTGGCATTTAGGGCACTCCTCAACTCACTCCCAGTCCTCAGGGTCAAGCCTGGTCCCCCTCCTAGTGACGTCATTAGGAGCGCCTTCTAGGTTCCCGTGTGCTATCTCGGAGGACGCTTCCTCTCCCTCTCTGTTGGCATCAGCGGGCGTTATGCTGCAGCTTAGAGCCGTAGTTCCTTCGGCTGCCACTTGCGGCTGCAGGTGGGGGAAAAAGCTCGGATTTTGCTTTGCGATTATGCAGCGGAATCACGACATTTTTAATGACGGAGATGTTTTCTCTATCCTCCAGACACAATAAACAACGTAAAAATTACGAGATGCAAATTCTTTTAATCATAAAATTATTGCCCCCCCCCCCCCCCTCCCCTTTTTAAGCTCTAGTGCCGCGCGGGCCGGGGGGCTCCCCACCCTCGCAGGAAATGAATCTCTCTCTCCGAGAGTGAAAGGGAAGGGCTGGAGAGGTTTGTTTTCGCCGATTTCATGCTTACGGATTCTATTAATTTTCTTCCGAATCGAGATCGGTGCCCCTTTACGATTTTTTTTTTTTTTTTGTGAAATGGGGTGCGCAAGAGGGGCAGTTTTTTGCGTGGACAATAACCGGATGTTCACGGAGACGGTCGTTGAGACATCGGCCCGTTTGACAGATGTACTCCGCTCCGCACGAGAGGGACCGTGTACACTTTCTCTCGCGCGTAGGGGCGGAAGCACTTGGCGTGTTTTTTAGGGCAGGAGGGCGAAGGTTCCGGATTGTTGACGCGCTTGCACATTCCTCCCAATTTGAATTTGCAGGTGAAAAGAACCCTGGTGTCAAATTTGCGTGCAAGCGCACTCGAACGATGGGATGTGTTGTGCACGTAGGGAATGCATGTAGGGCGGGAGGAGAAAGATGTGGGTGGGGAATTGCGGGGGCGGCTTCCGGACTGCACGATCAACTTTTTGATGCTGTCTTCAATCAGATCCGCGGGGTAGCCTGCGCCCTGAAGCATAGCCGTATGGCACGAGAGACTCTCCCTAATGAGGTGGGGACATGACTTTTTACGGAAGGAGAAGAGAAGAGATTTGACGATGCCGGATTTTACTGTTTTCGAACGATGGCTAGTGAAAGGAAGGACAGGTTTTTGAGAGCGCTGCTGAAAGAACCAGCATAGGCCTTGGGAGGAAGGGGTGAGGCGGAGATCCAGAAATTGAAGCCCTTCCTGGTTAGCATTCTCTTGTAGGTACGCGGTACTTGACTCTTTAATACTCTATCTACAATATTTTACATTAGATGTGCGGAGTCCATGAACGGTAGCTGCGATCACAGAGAGCTTATAATAGACAGTTTTAGTATAGCGTTGCTGGCTCTTACGTACGCAATACGCAATAGTATAGCGTACGCTAAAAATGACCTGCTCAGACCGAATTTAATTGTGCGTTACGTTTTCGAGTGAACACCGCGCATTATCTTGGTTAAATTTGCTAGAGCCATAGAATTCCGCGTGCTTATAGCGCAACCATGCTCCTGGAAAGAAATATTGAAAAAGAAAATGTTTCCAATCATTTTATTTCAGATTAAACCAAGCCACAGCTGCCTCGTCAAGCGCGCTTTTCTGCGGGTTACAGAGGCTACGAGTACGAGTGCGTAGCCAAATTCGATCACGGAGCCTCCGTCAGTCGTCCCGAATAAACGGCACCTTTTATCAATGCTATCGCGGAATGAAATTCATGACCCTGATGTCCAGTGCATAACGAGAACTTCGGCGATCTCTTTTAGAGTCGTTCGTCCGTCGGCGGATGGACGAACGACTCTAAACGACTCTAAACGACTCTAAACGACTGAACGAACGACTGTGGGAATAGGCTTAGCGTTGAGCAGATCGCAGCGTCGACGCACACTGCGAGCGGCGAACATTTCCACTGTGCACTCCTTCAGCTGCAGGGGGATCTGATTCGACCGCGGTAGGTCCCAGAAAGAATCGCCGAGCTGAACACCACGCAATTTCACGTAACACAGAACTTCGAAAAAAATACGTTGCCCTTGCTGCGCCACTCGAGGCAACCGCCATCTTGAAACTGGCGCTCTCGTTGGGCCCGAGATCTCTCGAGAGCAGGGGGGTAAAGGTGGGTGAGGAGGAGTGGCAAATCCCGTGCGCCGACACCCGGGGTCCCCAGTGAACGATCGCAAAAGAGAGCGACAGAACACGAGAGAAAGAAAGCAACGTTGCCATGGTAAACGCGAAGAGTGAGAACTCTCAGCAATATAAACAGTGATAATTTAACGTTGTAAACTAAATTCTGAGCTATTCTAACGCTTATAAAAAGCAATAGTCATTACGCTGCATTAACTTCCCTTCTGTCGAAATCCCGGAAATCTGGTGGTTGCGCAGTTTCGTATTCCTCAAACGCGCCCACCCGCGCCGCACCGGCGAAGCCGGGTGTATGGTTTAGTTTAGCCTTAACGCGAGGCCGTACATCTGCGCGCTATGCAAGAAGAAAGCTTCGAAAGGAATGCGAATATTTTTCCACCGGTAAGTTCGTGGATTGTTGAAGTTCACGTAACTGCTCTGATGATGTAACCGTGTTTGGGACCCCGAGGGTCTGCCTGCATGATCCGCCGCTTACGGCAGCCAGAATGTATGGGAAAATGGTGGACCTTTTCCTCTAGAGTTAGTATGTATGATCTCTATGCTCGAGAGCGTACCGCAAGGCCCGCTAGCCAGCAACGCAAAATCCCCAGCGTTGCGTGCGTACGCAATACGCTAGCCCTTCTATTGCGTTCTGGCATGCGCACTCACGACCCGCAATCTCCTTGCATACGCAAAGCTATAGCGTACGGTCCACTAAAACTGTCTAATAGAGAGTTTTAGCTTACCGCGTACCGGGCGACCGCCGGGGTTACCGCGACCGCGACCATCGAGCCGGTACCGGACCGAGAGCGTAGCGGGTAAAGAACGTTTTAGCATACCGTAACCGCGCCTGACCGCGCCTATGGAAGTTTCTTCTTTCTCCAACGGCTGGAAAAAGTCATGATGATGATAGTGAATACCGGCGTGGTTCGTTTTTAAAGCGGTACATTTATTTGGACAAATGCCGCATAAAAAGCCACTTTTAAAAAAAATTTTCCTCATTACGAGTAGTTATAGTGGTACTTCCTTGGTATACGACCAAGTAACTTAATTTGTCAGCTAAGCTGTTGGATACTGGTCGCGCCTCAAGCCAAACGCATCCGTCGAGGGCTAGCCGACGCCGTCTCGTGTGCTCACCTTGCCCGTGGTGCAACGTGGTGCTGTCGAAGGTAACCTTATTGGAACGAATGCAAGCCAAAAGAAAAAGTGAAATTGGTCGTTGTGTGAATATTTACACAGCGCGAGGTTAGTCTGCCTGAATTTGGCGATACTGTTTCTTCGCTGTGGATGGGCAGTGTGGCCAGTGCGGTACGACCGAAAACCTGGAGTCTTTAACGTGCACCACCAGTCATGGTTATACGAACGCAGCCGGTACGATGCTCGTCCAGATCGAACCGGGCAGGGACGGGGATTCGAACCCAGTGCTCTGAGTTCTGCAGCGCGAGCTTTCGCTACACGTGCTCCGAGCTGTGGTGCGTTAGCCCACTCGGCCACCGTTCTCCCACGAATGCAAGCAAACAGCATCATCCTGTACGCTGCTTGTTTGCATTCGCAGCTCCATTGCCATCAGCACCAGTCTCTAATGTCGGCTAGGTGGCTCAGGTTGCCGCCCGAAACAAGGGGCATAGCAGTTACCATCCATCTATTCAACCGGCCTGTCCGGCGGCCATGGAAGCCCGGATTTTTGCTATGGACCTCGGGTAGGCGAAAGCCTTTATAGGCCAACCAGAGCCGCTTCACTTGCCCTTTCCCATGTTATGTGGTGCGACGATTGTTTCTAGACGCCTCCCCCGCCATTCCAAAACAGTAAGTGATTAGTCTACGCCGGCCGTCGGAGCCGATGCCCGGCAGTCGCCATTGACGGTAAACGCGGTAAACCGAGTAGCGTGGCATAATTGGCGCATGCGCAGTTCTGCAGTGACGGTCGCGGTAACCCCCCGGTCGCCCGGTAGGCGGTAAGCTAATACTAGAGAGTTTTAGCTTACCGCGTACCGGGCGACCGCCGGGGTTACCGCGACCGCGACCATCGAGCCGGTACCGGACCGAGAGCGTAGCGGGTAAAGAACGTTTTAGCATATATCGTAACCGCGCCTGACCGCGCCTATGGAAGTTTCTTCTTTCTCCAACGGCTGGAAAAAGTCATGATGATGATAGTGAATACCGGCGTGGTTTGTTTTTAAAGCGGTACATTTATTTGGACAAATGCCGCATAAAAAGCCACTTTTAAAAAATATTTTCCTCATTACGAGTAGTTATAGTGGTACTTCCTTGGTATACGACCAAGTAACTTAATTTGTCAGCTAAGCTGTTGGATACTGGTCGCGCCTCAAGCCAAACGCATCCGTCGAGGGCTAGCCGAACTTACGTTCGCGGCTACCTCGCACCACTTCGCCCGGTTGGAAAATGGTGCTGCATTGACGGCCTCTTGCAAAAGACATATATCATCGGACGCGCTGAAACGCATTCTCAAAACAGGCGCAGGGCCACATACTACCTTCTCACTACGCGCCATTGCCATGATCGCTAAGACGCTGCAGTCTAGTCTTGGCTAGCTTGCTAAGAAATTGCAATGTAATGTTGGATCCTCTACTTTTCTTTCATATATTTGTTTGTTCCCTGTGATAAAAAAACAAAACAAAAAACATGCGGTTACTTGAAGAGATTTGTGGTAACTGGTAATTTATTGGAGCGCGCAAATGAATAGAAAGCTTATTGGAACGAATGCAAGCCAAAAGAAAAAGTGAAATTGGTCGTTGTGTGAATATTTACACAGCGCGAGGTTAGACTGCCTGAATTTGGCGATACTGTTTCTTCGCTGTAGATGGGCAGTGTGGCCAGTGCGGTACGACCGAAAACCTGGAGTCTTTAACGTGCACCACCAATCATGGTTATACGAACGCAGCCGGTACGATGCTCGTCCAGATCGAACCGGGCAGGGACGGGGATTTGAACCCAGTGCTCTGAGTTCTGCAGCGCGAGCTTTCGCTACACGTGCTCCGAGCTGTGGTGCGTTAGCCCACTCGGCCACCGTTCTCCCACGAATGCAAGCAAACAGCATCATCCTGTACGCTGCTTGTTTGCATTCGCAGCTCCATTGCCATCAGCACCAGTCTCTAATGTCGGCTAGGTGGCTCAGGTTGCCGCCCGAAACAAGGGGCATAACAGTTACCATCCATCTATTCAACCGGCCTGTCCGGCGGCCATGGAAGCCCGGATTTTTGCTATGGACCTCGGGTAGGCGAAAGCCTTTATAGGCCAACCAGAGCCGCTTCACTTGCCCTTTCCCATGTTATGTGGTGCGACGATTGTTTCTAGACGCCTCCCCCGCCATTCCAAAACAGTAAGTGATTAGTCTACGCCGGCCGTCGGAGCCGATGCCCGGCAGTCGCCATTGACGGTAAACGCGGTAAACCGAGTAGCGTGGCATAATTGGCGCATGCGCAGTTCTGCAGTGACGGTCGCGGTAACCCCCCGGTCGCCCGGTAGGCGGTAAGCTAATACTCTCTACTCTCTATTGTCACGCCGGTCGTTCCGTCTCTCGAGCTCGTTCTGGTCCCGTGGCACGCGCTTGTCCTTCTTGTCTTCTATGCGCACCGTGCAAATGGGTCCCTACATTAGCTCCCCCCCTAGAAGAGAAGCGTAGTCCGGACCAGGGTGTAAGATAGACAGGTGGGGAAACGAGAGCCAAATGAGTGACCGCATTGTGTCCCCCTTGGTTTTCTCTTTTTCTGTGGCGCCATCTATGTGGAGCACCGCGAACTCTCACTCCGGGTGGGTGACCGATGGCGACCGGCTAAACTGACGGAGATGGTTTTTTGTGGATTTTTAATGAAAGACTGTCGTGCTCTCGGTTTATTTTGCGCAGTCTCCCATAGAGTTACACGCAAATCCGATTCCGATTTTTTTCCTCTCGCCGCAGCGCCATCTGTCGCAAGTCGGGGGTACCCGCGGTACCCGGAAGCAGACGAGTACACAATCCGGTCACGGCGCTGCGGTAGGCTTCTATGGACCGTTTCCCCACCTGTCTATCTTACACCCTGGTCCGGACAAGCTTCGAGATGGTGTGCGGGTTGGGCGGCGGGAGCGTTTGAAAATCGGACGGTTTTTGGCCTGGTCGTTGACGTGATGACTGGTTGTGTTGCGCATTGTTTATTGGCCGCGCTGGTATCGAGATAGGCGGGTTTGAGACGAGCCAATGAGATATTTTCTTCTTGATTGTTAATTTGCAGTGTGAAGTACTTAGGATGTCGTCGGAGTACTTTGAAGGGGCCGTCATAAGGTGGTTGTAGCGGTTTTCGCACCGCGTCATGTCGTACGAGGACGTGCGAAGAGGTATGGAGGTCTGGGCTTATAAACACTTTAACGGTGGCTTGCTTGCGGTCTATCGAAGCTCTGAGTTGTTGCATGGTTGTACGAAGGCGAGATGCGTAATCCATAATGTCTGGTATTTCGAACTGTTCGGAAGGCTGTGTGAACTCGCCTGGCAGTCGAAGAGGCATGCCGTATACCAGCTCAGCAGCGCTATACATCCGATATCGGCTTTGAAAGCGGCTCTAATGCCCAGTAGGACAAGAGGCAAACCTTCAGTCCATCCTGAAGCCGACCCACTAGCCTTTAGAGATGCTTTGAGCTGGCGATGAAATCTCTCGACTAATCCGTTGGATGTAGGATGATAGGCAGTGGTACTGATGTGAGTGACGCCCAGAAGCTGAGACAACTTTCTGAAGAGAGCTGACTGAAATTGTCGTCCTCGATCTGTCGTCACCATTGCTGGTACCCCAAACCGGCTGATCCACATGTGTACAAATGCATGCGAGACTGTTTCTGCAGAGATGTTTTCGATTGGTATGGCCTCTGGCCATCGAGTAAAACGATCTATGGAGGGTAAAAGGTACCGCTGACCGTGGCATAGCGGTAGGGGACCCACTATGTCCAAGTGAACTTTCTCGAAACGGGCGGCAGGTGGATTGAAAGCTCCTAATGGTGTCACGGTATGGCGTTGTGTCTTGACTTTTTGGCAAGAGAGACATTCTCTAGCCCATTTGCGCACGTCGGTGTTGATGCCCGGCCAGATAAACCTTGAAGTGAGGAGCTTCTGCGTAGCGCGTATTCCCGGATGGGATAAGGAATGCAATGCATCAAAAACGTCTCTTCGTAGTCTTGGAGGTATGTAAGGACGAGGAGAACCAGTGGAAACATCGCAGACAATCGACGTAGTTCCGCTTACTACATCCTGTAGGAGGAGAGATGAGGATCCCGACCGTAGTGTTCTAAGTTCTTCGTCATCCTGCTGGGCAGCAGAAAGCTTAGAAAAATCAATAATCGGTCTGTCGGTAGCGTTTACACGAGTTGGGATCCGCGAAAGTGCGTCCGCCACGGTATTGTCTTTTCCATTGATGAAACGAATGTCACTGGTGAATTCTAGAATAAAGGCCATGTGTCGAACTTCTCTGGGAGTGTGTGTTGAGTTGTTTGACGTTAACGCGTATGTCAGCGGCTTGTGGTCCGTTAGAACAAAGAATTTTCGACCCTCAAGAATATGGCGGAAATGTTTGATTGATAAATAAACCGCCAAAAGTTCCCGCCCAAAGGTGCTATACTTTTTCTCAGACGGGGAGAGCTGTTGTGAAAAGAATGCGACTGGTCGCCAATGTCTGTTCACAAGCTGTTGGAGTACTGCTCCAATAGCGAAGTCTGAAGCGTCGACCATGAGAGACATAGGGGAGTTGAGCTTGGGGTGTGTCAGGAGAGTAACATCGGCGATTTCGTTCTTGATGCGTGTGAAAGCTTCTGTCGCATCGTCGGTCCATGTTATTTCCGTCGACTTTGTCTTTCCACCAGCCAGCAAACGGTTGAGAGGAAGTAAAGCATCAGCTCAGTGTGGGAGAAAGCGTCGGTAGAAATTAACAAATCCGAGAAATTCCCGCAACTGCTTCAGTGTTGTAGGTGTGGGGAAATTCAAGATAGCCTGAACCCGATTAGGTAGCGGAAGAATACCTTGAGGGGAGACACGGTGTCCTAAGAAGTCGAGCTCGGTGACGCCAAACTCGCACTTTTGTACGTTGAGGATGATGCCGAACTGGTCGAGACGGGTGAACAGCTGTTTGAGGTGTTGTTCATGTTCTTGATGAGTGGCACTGAAGACGAGTATATTATCGAGATATGCAAAACAAAATGTCAATCCGTGTAGAACTTGATCCATGAAGCGTTGGAAAGTTTGTGCCGCATTCCGGAGACCGAACGGCATGCGGAGGTATTCGAACATCCCGAAAGGCGTGACGATGGCCGTCTTGGGAATGTCTGCTGGTTCTATTGGGATCTGATAATAGGCCCTAACCAAATCAATCTTTGAAAACACTGTAGCTCTATGAAGAGCGGAGGTGAAGTCTTGTATGTGTGGGATAGGGTATCTATCGGGTACTGTGATGTTGTTTAAAGCACGGTAATCCCCACAAGGTCTCCAATCACCAGATTTTTTTAGAACCATGTGTAGAGCTGACGACCACGTGCTTGAAGACGGCTGGATAAATCCAAGTTCGAGCATGTGGTCAAATTCCTGTTTGGCTATTTTCAAGCGTTCCGGTGCGAGACGGCGAGGACGGGCGAAAACAGGAGGACCAGTAGTCTTTATGCAGTGTGTTATGGTGTGTTTGACTGGGTTGTGTGCCCTGCAAGTGCTTGTGAGAGATGGAAACTCGTGCAGTATCTTAAGCCACGTCGTTGTTGGATTAGGTCGTAGTAACACGGGGCTAAGTGAGTCGACGTTAGATGCGATGCCTTGAACACTGATGTGAGTTTCAGAGTCCAGGCGTCGATTGTGACTTAAGTCGACGACAATCCCAAAACGACGTAGAAAGTCAGCTCCGATAATAGAATGGTGCACATCGGTCACAAGAAAAACCCAACGAAACAGCCTACGCAAGCCGAAGTCAAGTGTCAGAGATCTTTCCCCGTATGTCTTTATCGCTGATCCGTTCACTGCTTGGAGTGAGGGAAAATCACCACGTCGTCGGCGATCTTCCGGTGTTGGTGGGACCACGCAAACTTCTGCGCCTGTATCTACGAGGAACCGGACTTTTGTGGTGCGATCCGTAACGAAGAAGGGGCGGCTTGTCTTTGAGTCTACCACGCTTGCCGCCGCGGGCGGGTGACTGACTCGTTTTCCGCGAACGAGCATGGAGGGTGACACTTTTGTGCTTGCATGCCGAACTTGGTGTGGTACCAGCATGTCCTCGGTGCTGAGGAGGAGCGTGGTCGACTGAATCGTGTGAAACCGCGTTGCGGGCTTCGTCCTCGAAGAGTTTGCTGCTGTGCTGAACGCAAGCTTGCTAGCTCGTCGGCGAGTTGATCAACTTTTAAGCAAAGTTGAGAAATACGGTCGCCTTCACTCTGCGGTCTGGGTTGTGGTCGAGTCTGGGAAGAGTTGGGATATACGGCAGAAATGCCAGGTGATCGAACTTCCATCATCTTGTCAGCCATGCGAGCTAGAGATTCAAGTGAGCAGGAGTCTGCAGTAGTCAGGACCATTCGGACATCTTGAGGAAGTCGTTGTAGGAATAGCACTCGGAAGATGGAACGATCTAGGTTTTGTGCCTTGTATCCTAGTAGTTGGTGCATTCGTAGAAGGAGTTCAGATGGCTTTCTGTCTCCAAGCTCTTCTGATGTTAGCAGCTGCTGCAGTCTCTGCTGCTCTGATGCGGTAGTTCGCCGGATGAGCTCCGTTTTCAGTCGGTCATAGGGAAGGTCGGCGGGGGGTGTACGCAGGATGTTACGTACTAGTGCTGTTGCCGCTTGTGGGAGTGCAGCGATTACATAGTCAAACATGGTACCCTGGGATGTTATTCTTTTCCGCCGAAAGGTAGCTTCGATGTGCAGGAACCAGAGCTCACTGTCCGTCATCCAGAAATCAGGAAGCTTCAGTGTTGCTGCCGCGATTTCTGGTAGATTAGGGTAGCCAGAGATAGGAAGGCAACTTGTGATTGGGACGGCAGCAGAGGTAACCGTAGTGGTGACGGTTGGCGGAGACGTTGTGACTGGCGGCGCAACTGAAGATGTCGATTGGAAGGCCATCTTGGGCAATCACGTCCGGGTCACCAATTGTAGGTACGCGGTGCTTGACTCTTTAATACTCTATCTACAATATTTTACAATATTTACATTAGATGTGCGGAGTCCATGAACGGTAGCTGCTATCACAGAGAGCTTATAATGTCACGCCGGTCGTTCCGCCTCTCGAGCTCGTTCTGGTCCCGTGGCACGCGCTTGTCCTTCTTGTCTTCTATGCGCACAGTGCAAATTGGTCCCTACACTCTTTTGGGAAAGAGGGACCCCTAGCGTTGGCAGCGAAGGCATGCAGGACAGACACGTCTGAGGTGGATGATGGGTGAACGACGAGGTAATCGTTTACGAACCTGAATATCCTGCATCCAGAACCGGAGCGAGCAAGATCCTCCTGCACCGCACGATCCACGAAGAAGAGAAGGATCTCACTAAGGATCGGTGCGAGGCAGGAGCCAATCCACACTCCCGACTTCTGGATGAAGATCTCCCTCACGTACTCGACGAGGGAGGATCTCAGGTAGAGCCGGAGGAGGTCGAGAAAGCTTCCAGTGGGTATTTCAGACTGGTTCTGAAACCTCGTAACCCCATGCATCTCAATCGCCTAAGACACAGAGTTTAGAAGAATTTTAAGGTCGAGGTTGTAGCACATGTCCTCAATGTCCAGAGAAAACAGGTTGAGGTTATGATCGGCGTGCTTCTTTCTAAGGAAATTAATTAATCGGACATGCGATAACCATAGGAATGTCTGCCATGCCAAGACGCTTGGCAGTGATGCAACGCCGCGTGACACATGCAGTGGCGCGTTCTGTGCGATGCCAACACCAGTGATCGAACGATTCTCACGGAGCGAGCTGCTAATGAGCCATCACCCGAGCATAATGGTGGCAGCCACTTCCAAGGTGGTCACACCATAATGGGACGGCAGCAATTTCATACAGAAGCATGAGACATAATGAGCACAGATCAAATACACCTACAATGTTTGTCACAGGATGTGGAGCCTTGAATGTCTACCTCCAAAAATGGTATTGTGCATTCTGACTGGTGCGGCATCCTATGAAACTGACACACAGGCTGCGACTAAACCAAGGTTCTGCATAACAGATATCAACAGGACTGACTCGAAGCACAGGAAAATATGTGCAGCCGGCAGATATCACAAGAAGTAGACGTTTGCATTGTTCGATTATACCTGTAGTCTGTAGCTGCAATAGCTCCCCACTTATTCCGAGGAAAGGGGGTGTCGTCGGATATACATACTTCTCACGGACGCCACAGTCGGGACTTATGGGATACGTCAGCACCATTACCAGGTAATGACATAGTTTCGGTTTCGGAATCGGCAGCTATGGCCGCTGCTGCGCTGGCTGCGTCGCTATGGCATTTGCGGCACACACAATGACATTTGTTTTTCTTCCGGTGTTGGGTCGCGGTCGCAGTGGTACAGTCATAACAATGTGCGCGATATTCGGCTGCCGAAACAGAGGCAAGTCCTCTGCACTGCAGAGTTACACGCAGAAATATGTAGGGCTGGACCGTTTGACGGAGGTGACAACGCGACAGTGTGAGCGTACAAAGCTGCTGTCTGAGAAACGCCGAAGCCTCTGGCTTGCTCGCATACATCGGAAGGATCTTAAAAACCTGGACAATGTCCGTGTCGGCGATCGTCACTTCATTACCAATAAGAAATACTTTGCTCAATTGAAACGTAGATTGCTGGATGCTTCTGTTCACACCCCGTGCGCATTGACATAGCGGCCGAGGCAGTGTTTGATGTCTGGTAGTGTCACGCTGCAGGGATTTGCTTTTACCTTTCTCACAGCATTTCTGTAATTGTATAGGGTTTGTAGCACACTTGTGTTGATGGTGTTGTGGCGGCGGCGCCAGGTTTGCTCTGCTAAAATGCTGCAAATTCTAATGCGGCAAGTACGGCACCTCTTTTCGTTTGCAGGCAAACCTTTGGCTCTTCGACTCTCATTAACACGCTTGTTTCATTGCCTGTCAACTCGCCTCGCTCAGCACGACGATATGTTTCGATGGGAGGCACATCGCTGCCAGGGTCTTCACCCATCCACTCGTGAAATAGTTATGGGCATCCAGGCCTTGAAGGCCTTCATCTGTTGCAGCGACACGTGGTTTGCCAACAAAAACAGGTAGTTAATTATGTCCACATGCGTTGTGGCTGTGCTGCACGTCCGCTTCTAGAGTGGTGTCCGCGCCGACGCATAGCATGTACAGATCGATGCCGTCACACATCTTCACTTTAGACTCGCACTGCCTTATTTATACACTGACATTTCAGTGGAACGAGATTCAGCTTTAAAATTCAGTATTCGACTATATAGCGTCATGATTAAGACTTACCATTTTTGGCCGCCTGGCGATCAGCTGCTGCTGCTGCAAGATGCTTTTGATATGAAGCAGAGGGGGCAACGTCTCTCATCGGGTGTATACACCCGATGAGAGATGTTGCCGCACTCAACCACGGACTGGCGGCCTGCGTTCCCTCCGTGCCCGTGGTACCCGTAGGACTTGTGGCGGCCTGCCTTGGCAGCACTTCCGGCAGGTGTCTGAATAGACCCATGTCTCCAAGCGCACTGCTCAGGCGCGCGCATTCCGGAAGTGCTGCCGTCGCCATGCTAGTTGTAGTCATCCATTTCCGGCTTCCCGGCTACATAGGGCTGCGCATACATCGTAGATAACCGTTTGGAACGCCCCGGTATCAGCTTAGATTCTCCTGCATATCTGTACTTCATAAGATTGTGTTGTTTGTGACTCCTTAGCTTGTAAGCAAGCGCAGAAAAGCAGTTCCAGTCGTCTTATCGTTTTAGAATCGCTTTGTTGTCTGCTTCGACGTCGTCTGCTTCTTCTTCGTGAACGCGTGAGCACACTGCCGTTCACGCAGTGGTCCCACTGCAGCCGCAGGAGAAAAATAACGACGCTACTACTAGGAGCTTTCCGGCTGCCCGGACGTCTCAATTAACTTAGAAACTGAACATCTAGGTAAATGGCAAAGAACAAGAAATTTCGAGGGACCATCGGCTTTGTGTAGCACCGCAGGACAGCATCAAATGTGTTGGTGAAAAACTAAGCTTGGTATCGCGTCTTGTGCATAGCTTTTAATTAAAAATGACACAAGAGGAGCCAAATAGAATTTCTCGGTGAGCGAAAGTTTCCTAAAAGTTGTTTCACTCTGGTTGACAGCCCGTGCGACAGGGTACAGATGAACTGCGGGGAGAAGCCTGCACACAGAGAAGAAATGATCTACAGGAAGGCAATGCCTGACGCGCCGTAACAATTGTCACCTGTCAAAAAGAAGCAAGCGTGCAAGATAGCTGAAAACTTGGGGTGAAGAGGATCTTTCGTGTACAGTTTCTATTCAGTTTTATTTGGTTTGCGCAAGCTCCGAAAGCTAAGATTCGCCCGATGATGGAAGCTTATTTCTGCGGTCTCGATTGGTGCTAATGCAGAATGGATCAGTATCGCCAGCCAAATAGACCGCAAAAAAAAAAAAAAAATAGTTGAGGTTCGTTTGTTACATTTTTGGCGGTAAGTGTTGCAGTTCTAAATTGCATTATGTGGTGTTTTCACGTTTTGTATGAAAGAAAAAATGAAGACTGCCCGGAAAAAGTTGTTTTCTTTCAAGTGATGCATATCGGGAATCGCCGCTATTTTTTTAGTGATTGTCCTGATCGTTTCAAGCACAGTTGTGCTTGCAACATGTCGTCGCATTAACAGTTACAACCACCAAAATACATAGAGCAAAAAGTGTATTAAAAATGGCCTCAGCAAAGCAGTGGAGATAGACCAACGGATAGACCTCTGCGGAGTGAATGCTCTGAGAGATTCCAACGTACGGAACATTTCGGCATGTTCTGTGTATCGTGCCCTGTAACCTTATACTTTTTAGCTGACGTGGAATAGGTGGATATAAATTATGAAGCAAATCGCGAAACAAATCGAAAAACGCTATTTTTCCCGCCGTTCTGTCCGGCTCTGTTTACCTGTTTTTGCTGCTTTCTTTGGGGAAGACATAATATCCAAAGCCTTTTTGCCTGGAGCTGTTATTGTAGCACCGTGGCAACAGGTGAAGCCGCCCATTGAAAATCATGAGCAAACACCCGAAAAAAGTCTCGTGCTAACCCGAACATTTCCATACGCAGAACGGCGTACAATGTGCATTGACGTGGCTGGAAAACTGGGGAGAACCTACGGGTATCAAAATGCACCACGACAGCGGTGGCGTCGCGCAACTCCTGGTGAAATCGGTCTATTCTCTGGCCAAGTCGGAAATCTCCTGATGCAAATTTTCTTTTTTCGCGTATTGCTCCTCGATCCCCGACCTACGTTTCGAGGAAATCAAAAGGAGAGTAAATGGCTGTTGGATTTTCCTTCCGAGTTTGACACGAACTAAAACAGAATAATAACTTACTTGCGCAGATTCGTACGGTCTTGACGGCGAAACTGGGCTATCCAGAGATCGCATCGATTCCGGACGGCGCGGACGGTAAACGCGTTGCCGGCTGCTTCATTTAGTTTTCTTGTAACCGCGCCCCAGCGCGCCCAGTCAGCAAAGGGATTGATGTCCTGAACTGCACTGAGAAGTAGGAGGTCATCTTCGATAGAAAACCGCCTCCTTGAAGCGGGCTGCGGCAGAGAGATGCTGTCTACGTCGTCCATCTTGTCCAACTTAGGCAAAATCTCTCGGCGTCTCGGCGACTCTCGCGAGGTCTCGCCCTTCGCTACTTCATGAGCTCGTAGCAAAGCCTTTCGCAATTCCGCAAAAACCGCGCTAGCTACGCGCATGCGCAGTAGCACAATCCTCAATGAGATAACGTTGCGGGATAGCGGGAATGGTCTAGTACAATTCCCTAATGGCACGCAGGGAACCACAATACGTACTCTCGCAAAAATCGATTGCGAGCGTACGTATGCATAGCTCACTGCAGTGCGTACGTATGGCTCATGCGCAGTGTGGGGGACGCAGCATTAATGCTAACGTAGGGGGCTGGCGTTTGCTCCTATACGTAGGGTGACCAGACCGGGACAGTCCCGTTTCTGAGGTCCGCTCCCGCCGTCCCGTCTTTTTGTCCCAATAAAGAATCATGTCCCGTTTTCGCAGGAGTTCATATTTTTGAAATTTTCACCAAGCGAGTTGAAGCAAATGGAAACAATGCCTTCTTATTAAAAGTATATTTTACAAAAATAACCGTAGGTATTTTAAAATATTAGTGAAGCTAGCACGTGCACCTCGACCGGAAATAGATTTTACACACGACGCAATACTTTTTGGGTCTCGTATAAAACAAATAATAAAAAAAATTAAATTCGCAAAAAACAAAGAAAAAAAAAGAAAAAAGGTAGCGTAGCATGTGGAAAGGTGCCTGCTTCATAGACATAGAACCCACCAGGTTCAATCCCCAAATTGTGCGTATTAGTTTTTCAAACATTTTATTTTGTCGAGCATTTGGTGATATTTACACTTTTTTTTTTTACAATGAACACTTAAAAAAAACATGTTGTCGACGGTGGGGCCAACTGGGTAAATAGTTTTGCAATGAGCAGCCGCATACTGTCGCTGTGAAGCGGCGTGAACTCAGGCTGGGGAGATTTACCGAGATTAAAATTTAGTGCAATATGATGACGGTTTGAAGAAACAGCAATTATTTCATTAAACTTTTTCTCCCAATTTCAGTCTCTAATAAAACCCCTTCCATCCCCCCCCCCCCCCCCCCCCTACCCCCCCCGGTTTGGATGTCCCCGTTTTCTTTCTTGAGGAATATGGTCACCCTACCTATACGCAATACTAGAACTTTCTATTTGACCTCAAAGCACGCTCTTCAGCGAGAGCACGGCTAGATACCGTGGCCGCCTATCCTAGGGATCGCGGAATGACAAAGCCCTTTATTATTCGGCACATAAAAAATCTGACGCGTTTTTAATATCGCAAGTTAATATTGTTTTTAATTGCTCGATTGTCCTCTCCTGCAGCTTCCCCTTCAGCGTCCCTCTGCAGGAGCTTGGGAAGCTATATCTTTATAGCCTCTCCTGGAGCTCCAGGAAAAGCGTATCCTTATTATTACTAATAAAATACCAGCCTACATTCACGAGTCGAGGCAGCTTAAAGCACACGACGATGTGCCTACAAGTTTTGCTGTTGTGGGTTGTTAGGAAATGTTTATACCACCTGCGAAATTACAGTGCTATTTACGACACTTAACCTAAATTTCCTAAACCTCTAGATATGGTACTGTATATGAAATTACAGGAGCGATGTTTTTTTAGTCAACTGGAGACATTTCCATTCTTCAGCGGAGAACAAAGAACATTTGCAAACTTATAATCCCTTTTACAGGCGATCAAAATACCTGAGTTTATTTAGTTCGTTTACAGTGGTTGGCGGTATTGCATCAGGATTTTCTGATTTCAGTTATTCTTTTGTTTGCTTGCGGGAGAATACTCAAGGATGTGCGAGTAAGTGGAGTAAGAGGCCGGGAGAGTTTCAGGATCAAGCATGAGAAGGGACCAGTATTATCTATCACATTGGGTGTTTTTGTGCCGTTAACGGGTTCTGTCAGCCTAATTTCTGGCTTGTATAATTTTATGTATTAATTACAAATAGCTTGAGTTCCGCTGGTAGCATAAAAAAGAAGTGCTGCCAATGTAGCGGTAGCTGTGTCGTCTGACAGGCGGGGAGAATTTAAGCGATTTTTATGCCGTGCTCGCAAAGATTCACACAGAACCCAGGCTGACAAGCATATGCACGCAGCATAAATATTCGCAAACTAAGTTAGTGTTATTTTTGGACGGATAGAATGTATAATATTTTTTACCACTACGGCAAACAATAACTTTCTTATTAAAGCAATAAACTGTGTAAAATTTGTTCACTGCGTTGAAGTATTTATTGATTTTTATGGGTTTTTCCAGATTCGTCCCGTGGGTTTCTTATTTTCAACATTGTTACGGATCATCGAGGTGTGGTCATTGAGCGCAGTATATAACTGAAATAAAATAATGAATATTCATGAATTGGTTTTGTGTCTGATGAATTCACTGCTGAAAAGTTGTGTATATAATCTCATCAGAAATATCCTTTGCAAAAGTTCACATCTTGTGTCACGTGCTAGCAGGCGAGGCTAGGCAGCGTATGGCCTTCTGGGGCTTTTGCAAGCGATCTATTCCTATGCGGGACAGCTGCTTCACCGGCCGAGTTCCGCAACATATGGGCAAAAATCTGAAAACTCTGCCGTGTATGTGGATCACTGCTGCGTACAAAGTATTTAAACAGTCAAACAACAGAGCTGTACTACTGCGCCGACAAGCTCTGCAAGCAATATTTGTCAAAATGCTGCCCAGCGGTTTTTTAATTGTTGCGGGTCAAGTAAGGAACACCCGCAAAACTATACCAAGCAGCTGTGATATGAAATTATCTACCCTGATCATGGGAAGCAGTGTTGCGAGGAGTGCTGGCTCGTTATGCAGTGCAAATGTTGAGGAGATGCGTGCGGCAACCGTTGGCAAAAACTGACTTACAGTTGCAGCCCTGTTGTGGCGCGCAACTTCTGCCAAATAGATTGAAGCAACAGTTAACAAACAACGCTGCCCAGGTTTTCCGAAGCAAATTCCTCGAAACATCTTTCCTAACCTACCACAAAACTGTTGTGTCTATGGCTGGAACACATCTGGAAAACAATGTTTGACGACTGCATTCTAGCAGTACAAACCCAAACTGTTTCCGAAACTTCCACGGGAACAGTTTGCTGACTGCGTACAAACAGACGTTGCGATAACTGTGTTTAACCTATGTTTGCAAAACGTAAACAAAGTGACGTTGCCAAGACATTGCGGAATCAGAGAGCCCAACGGTACCGCATGCAATATTAGTCGAATAGTAGCAAAAGAACAGTTCTGTGTTCTCGCAAATGCAACCTGACGTTGTTAGGATATGCTGGCGGAGCTTGTGTGGCCTGATAATGTTTCGCCAACAGTGGCCCAGACCTTTGACGGAATATTTAGCAACATAAGGACAGCATGAATCTTGATACAAGAAAGCAATGCTTCGGTAACTGTTGTGAACATCACAGAGTCATTGGTTGAGCAACACAGTCGCCGCAGGAATTTAAGAGGGAGCGCTCCTCGATTTTCATCTCCGATAGGAATACACCAAATATTCTGTTGGAAGTGTCACACCAGCGCTAGCAATATTTCGTTGCAGTGTCTTCTGCACTGGGCTAAAAACTACAACATAAAAAAGGAAATTGGCTGCAGAAACCAGTTAGTTGTCGAATTGCGATAGCATTTGTCATGAGATTTACGCCTAAGCTCACTGTGAATACGACTACACAAATTTGATTTTATGAATGGTGTACGTCAATCAGTGACGTCTTCATGCCATTTTGAAATTGAGTGATTGCTTCAGAGGTTGGGCGCGAATGCATACTACCACTCCACAGTGTGCTGCTCGACCTGTCGCTCCTCGCCAAGTCGGCGTACCACACTTCAGGGGGCGCCTCTCCCTTGTCTGGAAGCTTGATAAGGAGCACCCCGTCCTATATCAGTTCTTGCTGGAACTCCCAGCGCTCATGTAGTCTAACGGCCCACCTACATGTCTCTGTCCAAGCCAGAGGCATTTTCTGGATGGTAATGAACTTTTACGGGTCGTCTGGTCGATCACCTGTGGTGAATGACCGAAGTTGGAAGCCCCATTATATATGTGCAGCGAGAATTTACCTTTTTGTGCCGCTGCCAATGGGCTGGAGTGCGCATCCATTCTCTGCTACCTTCGAGGAGGGTGCGGATGTGAAGTAGTGCTTACCGCCGCTCCGCACACACGCGGTGGAGATTTACCTGCTTCTTTTGTAATGAGGCCAGAGACCGTGTCGTGAAATCTAGGTGAAGTAGCTAAAGAATGCTATTTCATTTAAAAATCAGCAATGTCGCAAGTGTTGGCCGTCTCCCTCACAGATTACTTGATTCTTGCTTCCTCAGGAACCCCACTCCGTCTCCCCTTCCAAAGCCGCCTTTTTGAGCAGACGTCGCCCCAACTCTACGACGCCACCTTCCCGCTGCCCGAGACGCTGCTACGTGGAAAGTCACAAGCCCCGCACAAGTAGACGTGCACTCACCAACTTCACTAACATACTCACATGCTCTCCACTTGTGATTTTTTTGGGGGTTTTGCCCATTGATGCAGGCGATTCAGTCTCGTTTCAAGAAGAGCGACCGAGCCATTTCGCACGCGTGTTCGGACTCTCGGAATTTGCAAATACTGGGGATCCGCAATGCCTGCATTTTTTACCCCAGTTCATCCTTTGTCCTTGTGCGACAGCAGACTGTCAAGGGCAACATTGTTTTCGTGCATGGTGTCACCTGAACCAAAGAAAGATTTGCTGCATAGTGTGTCTCGTGAGGCCGTGCGGGTGCCGCCGTCTGTTGTCACAGATGCAGATACAGCGATGTACCCGGAATGCACCGGTTGCTATCCTTGCGTTAATACACCCTATATAATAAATGTTGTTCAAAGTAGTCTCGTTATGGAAAGCTGATCAAACCTGCATTTTCTTTTGCCAGTGCCGGTAGCAAATTGTGTCTGTTAGATTGTTTGCGCCTTTTCTATTTTGTGTCATTTATGTAACATATAATCTGTTCTTGACATTTATAATCGGCGTAGCCCTGGTCAAGCAGGAGTTGCTCAGTGAACTCTTTGTTTAACTTCCTTGAGACGACACCAATGACATCGCCCACAGTGCTGAGGTTTAGGCTTCATGGCAGTTATCAATATGAGCCCATGGTAAGTTGTCCTATCTATTTAGCAGTGTTGGAAGTAGCTCACTTGAGATTTCATCACTCTTTTCACTGCCAGTTTGTTGCCTCTAGTCCTATTCCATTAAAATTGATGCAGCCTTCAGGCTTTTGCGGTTTAGTTCAATTCGAAGATGTGGTTCCACATTTTGCGGATGCGGTTCGGATACGGATAAAAAGTATGCGGATGCGGTTCGGATACGGATTCAAAGTATGCGGATGCGGATTGGATACAATAATGTTGAAAGTTTGCGGATGCGGTTAGGATGCGGATAAAAAGTCTGTAGATGCGAGTCGGATGTGGATTATCAGACTGTTATTCGCGCAGGGCTCTATGAATCGACTAAGTAATGGTTGGTGTACATGATGTAGTTCTACTGAATCAGCAGCACACTTTAATCTCTGTTCTGCATGAAGCCTATATTTCGGAGGGGATTACATAGTGTTTTCTCGACAGAGGGGGGGGGGGGGGGGGGGGGGGCTTGAAGCAGGTGCTTAACGCTTGTCAGCCTCCACCATTGATATTTTAACTTGCCACTTACTCTAGAACTTGGTAATGCAGTAAGGGCAGATTTTATGAATTTTGTGGAACCGACGTCAGGGGAATTTGACTTGGGAGAGGTTTATAGAGCGAAAAAAATGACAGCACGTCATCGCACGCCATTTTCTGTAATAGAAAGACGGTGCCCAAAGAACTGTAGCTAGTTTTAAGCGTCGCTCACTGAAGCAGTTTGTATATTGGTTTAAAACCTGCATTTTGCCGTTCTAATTTCTGTTCCAGGATCCAGTGTTACATTCCTTTGGCCTTTTGGTTGCTTCCCAGTTCCTGAAGAGGGGTTGCGGGATTACCATCCGACAGACTGTTTTGGAGAGTGTATCTCTTACTTACTGCCTGGCCAATCAAATCGAGTGTCTCGACAGGAATCTATCAACAGTTTCAGGATGTTTGAGGGGTGTGTTCTTGAAACGTCCTGAAATGGCACCGAATTTTTTTTGGGGTGCATCATTATGCTCTGTTTAATCACCATCTGATAGCATGGTAGTAGCTACATGCTTGCTGAACCAGCCATATGTCTATCTTTCGCCATGTGTTTACGCTCCCGCCCATAACCATGTGCAGAAGGCGGGGTCAGGTAATGAAAGAAAGGTAGTTGATAGGTCTGGTGGGTGCGTAATTTTACCGCAGTGTCAGCTTAGAGGTAAATGTGAATTATTTAAGCTTTGAATAAGTCACATTACTCGAAGCTTGAGGAACACCTGAGAAGTTCCTGATAATATTCTTATTTGTTGTAGTCACTCGCATAATCACTGCACTCGCAAAATGAACGCACCCCCCCCCCCCCCCCCCCCAAAGAGCATCAATATTTGGACTTTTTTTTTACCCCTTGCGTAATGAACGCACCTCCAATGTTCGGCTCTGAGTCGCGATTTGCGTCCAACTCCAACAGCCGCCAAGCGGCCAGGCCACGCCACGCCAAGCATAGGAGATAGGAGGCAGCTGCTTCGTTTTCTTCTACGATTATGGTCTTTTTTTCAGTTTGTAAGAAGGCTTAGTCCGTTCACATAAAATGATGGCAATAATCCAGTGGACCCATTGATGTTCCCTGGTGTTGTTTGGATATGCCATGGCTATATAAAGGCTGCTGGTGGAGGTTTGTCTCAACATTTATGATGCAGGCGTTTGCAAAGTGTATTCGATGGTCATTGTCCTCACAGTGCTCTGCAACAGCACTGCGCTCGTGATCGAATATGCAGACATTGTTTTTGTGTTGTCGAATTCTTTCTGGGAAGTTCTTTGTTCTTCCGATGTAGGTGGCAGGGCACTCCGTGCATAGAGTTGAATATACAACGCCCTGCGCTATTTGTTTACAGTGCCTTTTGGTCGTGACATGATACGTCCAAGTGTTGATACCGGTTTGTGGGACACCTGAATACTTTTGCCAGCGTACATGCTAGCATTTCTCTAGTCCCCTTTATATAGGGAACACAGATGTAGGTGTGTGGACGGAAATGTTCTCAAATTTCTAAGTTTTCCACGACCAGGCAGACCCCTGTCAAATTGTTTATGTTCAAAACTCGCTCTGCATGTGATAACGGCTTTTAGTCTGCGAGAATTTTTGTTTTCTGTTTTGTATTGAGCATAAGGTGGCAAATGACAAAAGCTACACCACCTCATGACCACACTAAGAAGAGCTGTAAACTCCATACCACAATCCTGGCATGTTCTTGCTTTGAAAAACATTTTAACACACAAGATCACTCTATTTCGTAACCCCTTAACTGGGGATCCATGACCAAAAATATTGGCAAAATGGGAACTCTTTTTGTCCCTATTTCGACTATATTTTTTTTTGGTACCAAGCTTTTTGCGCTGCTGTCTATGCAATAATTTCTAAAGTAAAATTATTTCTGATGTTAGGGTATGGATGGTGCTTCCTCCCGTGCCATAAAAAGAGCGAGCGTTTTAAGACGTGCTCCCTAAGACCAGCTGAAGAGTGACGCATCTATGGGGGCACTCCCCAAGGTGTAGTTCGAATTGCCGTGCATCTACAAATTTTATCAACAGTAACACATAAATCTGTCTAATGTAAAGTCAACATTTACATTAAATTCAAGTAACGACGTAATGACAACATGGCAGTGCCCACAAGCTGCATTCACGTGGACGAATGCCACCATCCGAATGGATGAATGACCGTCTTGGCAGCACTGGACAATGTTTATATGCCCATTTAAATTGTAATGTTCTTCTTTCAGCTCGCACCTTAAAGACATGTCAGGAAACGAGGAAAGGCTATATTTTCACTCAATGTTTACGTTTGGGCGATTAACTGTCTTTTGAAAACACACTAGTCATTTTAATGACATTGTGATAAATAAATCTTGGTTCTTTCTATTGTTCTTCGATCTTTGTTTTCTTCCCATATTGTAAGCGAGCATTATGTGTATCAGGGCTTGAAATCCCACCAGTACGTAGAGGGCACTGTTGAAGCCAATGGTAAGGTCATGTATGCTATTCTTATCGCAGTGTTTCGGCTGATCAGCTGGAAGTTGACGAAACTTTGACAGTGGCAAAATGGCTACGAAGGTCGATCAAATGACGTCTAAACGACAATTACCATCCACGGCCACCAGCCAGAGATGGTAATTGTCATTTAGAAGTCATCCGTTCGACCTTGGTAGCTTTTTCGCCACCGTCAACTTTTCACCATTCTAAAGGCTGTCGCCAGCGTATAGCTATCCTGGTGCCATACTAATCTCAATTTTGACTATTAAAAGCAGTCAAAAGGCTATGAAATTTATAGTCCTTTTAACTCCTCCAATAGCCGGTCGACATTACTATGGCACCAGGGTAGCGATACACTGGCGATGTTCTATAGAATGGCGAAAAGTTGACGGTAACGAAAAAACTACGAAGGTCAGGCGGATGACGGTCTAAACAACAATTACCATCTGTAGCCAGTTGATCAACACCAATTGCCATTTGGCAATAATAGGTAATTCAAATGGCGTTAACCATTTTTATAGGGGTGGGAATGAGCCCAGTGTCCTCATCCCTAAAAGTTGAAAGGCATTAAATTATCGAAAACTCAAATTCCCCGGAATAGAATTAGAATGGAATGGGGGTGCCCATTCCGCAACATCTAACCACCGCAGCCGTGAGCTAGATGGGACCACCGAGAAAGAGCAAAGAGTAAAGAAAAATATAAGCAAAAATATAAATATAAAAATATACTAGTTCTTACGAAGGAACCAAGGTCTTTCACAACCGTACTATTTGGACTATAGTTTGCTCCTAGTCCATATGGCGCACGGAGATATATTGTCACACAAAAAGCGCTCCGCGAAAAATACATTTTTTTTTACTTGGTGCCACTCAGAAATCCATATTAACATCATTTGTCGTTCAAAAAATCTGTCATGCTCGCAACAAGGACATTGAAGGAAATAAAAAAAACAAGCGCTACGCCCTTCTTTCTTCCTTGTTTATTGCGCACTGTTTTACCATTTTGTTTGAATGAACCAACTCGTCTGCATCACCATTTTGAAGTAATTTTAAAGCATGCATAGCAAGCAGACTACAGACCAAGAAACACGGCACTTGATTTTCCTTATTCGCAATTGGAACACGTTTTACTATCCGTGTGTTATTTTTTTTTCATGCACGTGATAATAATTGATGCATTCAACATCTCTAAAACATCTATTGCGAAAATAACCTACTGAAAGCCTCTGGTGAGTGGAGGTTGTGACGACGACTAAATACTAGCAGATCGATTGATGTAAATTGATGAATTGATTCACCAGTGCATAACATTCAAAAGCAAAATCAAACACGTCGGAGGAAAGCTCTTGAATTTCTTGGGGGTTTCCGAGCGCAGAACAGTTCCAGGATGAAAACGGTGCAGGCGAAGCACAATAGTATCGCCCAGAGCAAGAACCACGATTGGCTGTCTTCGAGGCTGATACCGCGGATGTTAGCGACGCCTCTGTGGATGCAACGTTCCCAGTTACCCAGGCTTTCCTCCATCCACTTCGTTATCAGGCCAGCTTCAGAAATCCACCTGCTTCTGTAAAGATGCGGAAGAAAAAGAACTTGGTAACATCGTAAGGACGTGGTGCACTCCTGCTGGTCCTTAAAAGAACCATGAAGGCAATTTAATTTTTTTTTTAAAAAGAAGGTGTTTTCGGAAGCATTAGGGTCCTGGCATGCCACACAATTCTTTCTAGAACGTTGTGACTTCTATTTCTGTACCTGCAAATAAATTTGCGAAACCGAAACAAACATTCAGATTTCTTCCCTTTTTCGCCTCAGGAAAGAGAAGTGACGTCAGGGAGCACTGTTGGCATCGGTAGGATTTAGTGCACACTCACTGTGGTTCCCGTGGTTTGCTCTAGTGCACGGCGGTCTGTGAAGAAAACCTGGAAGAAATGGACGACAACGCTGCGCTCGCAAACGAGTTTGAGCTCCCGTTCAGCGACCTCACGCCGACTGAACGGGAGATGCTGCTAAGGACGCAGAACTCTGGATTGGCGACCGATGCAGCAATGCTGCGCATTACTGCATCGGTCGGCAGTTTATGCAAACTAACGTCGCCCGATCGACCGCACGTCTTTAGCCGACCTTTTGCGCAACTTACTACCGCACATAATCTCGGCATGATTGGTGAGACATCAGTTCGCAAAGCGAACACGAGACGACGCACGAAACCAAAACCAAAAGTCGGCCGCCCCCGGCGCTCGTACCTCTTTTTCTTTTTGTCCATGGTTGCTCGATGCTTGTTACGCGCCCGAGGTAGCAGTGCGGGATGCGTTCAACTAGAGCACTATATAGCTCCTACGGAGCAGAGTAGCGCAATCCTTTGATCAGCGTGTTTCGCCGACAACATGGCTGACAGAGCAGCTCGGCGCGAGTCACGTGGTACTCAGGGTTCCAAGAGGCGGCCCTCCCTATGGAAGAATACATGGAGATCGACTCAACATGGCTGATTAAAAAATAAACCCCAAGTTCACACTTTTCGAAACTAGTCTGTCGTGAAGTTGGTAAAACAATAAACACTTTATCAAAGTTTTGATAATATTGGATGCGTGTGAAAATTTTGCGGAGGCAATTTCCAAAGCAATGGCGTTTGAAGCAGACGATTTTTGTACGCAGCAAAGATGGACTTTTGGGGTTGACCGGAGCGGGTCACGTGAACAGTGTGACGTCACCGCGTCGTCTGCTGCATAATGCTGCTCAGGCAATTAAAAAAAAAAAAATTAAGTTATTTGATGGCGCACAACTTAGCGCAAATTATTGTAAACTATTCTCTTATTATGTCAAAAACTATTGTCGTTTCATAGATCGCCAAAATAATCAGGAAGCTGCGATTTACTCCCGTTCCCCATGCATTTGTGGCCGGAGTTGGAACCCCTGGGTGTTCGCCGCTAGTCGCCGAGAGACGGCGTTCTAGATCGCGGAACTCTGCTCCGAAGGAGCTATATAGTGCTCTACGTTCAACTAGTGACAAACGGAGAGATCGCTTCAGAACATGCTTTTATACACGGTATGAAACCTATTAATTCCCAACTACAACTTCAAAAGATTATCCAACGTTGAAATAAAAATTTTTCATCACATCTCACCACCGAAATTGAAAACAAGAGCTGTCTATCGTTTGAACCAATCGCCAGACAAGGAGCCCGTTGTCGTCACGCTTCGACGGCGCACTTTAGTTCACCTTTCTGCCGCCGCCTCGGTGGGGTCTCAGGTATCGTTCCCGGCGCTATTATTACCGCGCCTGTTTGCTCGATTGGTGCGGCACCCAAACTTCTGTTCGGGCTAGAGCTTGGTCAACAGTATCTGAGACGTGCCTGTCATCCATTTCAATCGTCGAATAAAACTTTGAAACTGCCTCCATGGTCCCTTTAACAACAACCTTCATGTTGCGATCACACTCCTCGTCAATTCGGGAAAAGCTGAAGTTTTGCCCGGTCATTTTGATCTGTATTGGGCGCACGCATGGTAGAAAATGTTCAAAGGGATTATTTTTCATTTTTTATACTTGTTCTCTTGGTCGTACAGTTTGTTGTGAATATTGGATGCTTCAAGCAACGCAATTGCTGTATCTCGAGCTCAAACAGACGTCAGGGAGATTGATTGTATCTCTATGTACGCCTTCCTGGATAAGTTTATTGCCCTGCTCTGACGTCATGCGTCCGTGTTCACTTTGCAAAGCGACTTGTGTGAATATCTCCTACGTTTTTTGTTAATTACATCATCTCAATTAGTCTTGTGACTTGCATACAACATTCGTAACACCTTCGGTGCAGCGGCTATTGACGTTTTTACCTCTTTTTCTTAAAATTTAGGTGCTTTCCAACTAATACGCCAGTAATTTCCCTACACTCCCCCTAGAAGGGCGTGTACAGCCCCCTTGTTTTTCTGAAAGCATCCCCTTAATTCGCAACGACTCCTCTATTCTCAATGCCACCCCCCCATCCCCCCCCCCCGTGAGAATTTAGACACCCCTCAAATTTTGATTCCTGGTGAAATCCTGTAATCCGCCATTTTAACGAAACCACACTGTGGATGCACACCTCTTACCCTGGTTGAATACAAATCTGGCACTTTGCTTGAGTCGAAGCATCAGACGCGGCTATACGATGCCCGCCCAATATGCAGCGTTTGGATGCTCCAACTACTACGTAAACAGACTGCTGCCCACCCTCGTGGAACACAGTGTGGCGATTTGTGCAGGTAGTTTTAGACATTTTAAAGTTGCGGTTTAATGTCAACCTCCCAAACCCAGCCCGCCCTAGCAAACTCAGAGGGCAAGCGGGTCTGTATGGATCAGTTCCTTGCAACGCAGTCCACCGAACAGAAAAAAAGAAGTTCACAAATTTGTACTTCACAGCGCATAAACGTCTCACAATAGCCGGCAATGACTCAGTTACAGACACGAAAACATAAACACCAGCGCTGACCACGACCAACTCTATACTTACGACCACTCCATCTCAGCGCTCCCTATGGAAGTGCCTGACCCCGTCTGAGGGACGTGTTTTAGCGCCGCCTAGTGAAAGGCGTTCTCACTAGGCGGCACGAAAACTCGGTCCTGCTACCTAACTCTATCTCATCGGGTTCTTGTGTCATCCCTCGTCGTTTTCTTCAACTTAGTGTTGAAACAAAATCCGGAGATTGTTTTGTCCTCATGTTTTTTTTTCTCCGCCTATTAAACGAATTCGTAAAATAGTCCGCTATTATCATCTTTAAGGTTGAACTCCATGGGACGAATATGCTGCGAAAAATGAACGAATTTTGCCCGGCGGCTTTTGCTGCGCGTGGAATCAGCACAGTGGCTGCTACGTCGCGCGCAATGCGAGAGTGCCACCGGGAGACGTTCGCCAGTTATCGTCGATAAATCGCTTCATGGTGATCAACTTTAAGGTCAGGTAAGCCAATTCTTTTGCCGATAAGGTGAGAGATGGGCTGCTCACGCATCCATCGTCAAGCCTGGCAATATGCCTCGCTTCAATAATTTCTCCTGTTAGCTGGATGTTGCCTCGGTCAAGCACGGTGCAACTACGTAGTTGTACCGCACACCCGCAATCCCGGCAGTGCGGACCTGAATGTCCTGAGTTGGCTCTAGTGATGTTATTCTGGTGTTCGCGAAGTCGATCGTTGAGCACCATCCAGTCTGGCCGATGTAGCGTTTGTCACAGGAAAAAGGAATGGAGTAAACGACCTTTTGGTGCACTGGACAAAACTGGTTTTGTGCTTCTTAGTGCAGCTCTCTGATCGGTTCGAAGAAGCGTTCATTTTCTTGCACAAGCTGGAGAGCTTGTTCGGAGCTGAGAATACCACCTCAGCATTGACTTTTTTCGCTACTTTTTTCAGTCCATGGAAAAAGTTGTGAATATAAGGCACAACAATGGGCTTCGTTGACCTGTCTCTTGGTGGAGCTTGAGTGACCTCCCGTCTTTTTATATATTTGAGGAAGTTTTTGCAATCGACGTTACTAAGACACTGGGGAATTTTGCTGCTGTTAACCGAGATATTTGCGTATCGAAGCTTTGTTTTGATCAAATGTTCGCATGATTTGTTAAGAAAGTTTTTGAGACATAGATTCACGATGCCTCTTTTGACCAGTTTTGAGTGAGCAGAGTTGAAGTGAAGTAGCGGCTTTTTCCCCGCGGCTCATATGACCAGCATACGTGATCACTCAATAGAAATAGTCTTAAATCCAGGAATGTGATGGATTTCTTGTCTGGAAGCTCGTGGGTAAGCTCCAACGGATTCATGCAGCCTTTGAATTAGGATAGAACGTTGGCCAACGTCGTTGAGAACTTGCAAGTCTCCACTGCTAGGAAGATCAAATAATCATCTACGCATCGAAATATTTTCACTATGTTTGAGGTGTCTAAGCTTCTTTGCAACAATTTATCGTGATAGGCAAGATAAAGGTCGCTGAGTATCGGGGCGATACACGACCCTATGCATACGCCCTTTATTGCATGTATGTTTTCCCTCCCACGTGACAAAAGGAGATTGCAGATACAGGGAAATTAAGTCGGTGAACTTGTCTTGGGCAATGCCCGCAGCGTTCTTAAAGGCGATGGTTCCAAAGAAGTCTATGCTCTTTTCAATGCACTGTAAAATACGTTCTTGCGGCAGCGAGTAGTAGAGGTCTTTGATGTCGATTGAAAACACGTTCAGGTTGTTGTCACCATACCCTATTAAGAATCTTGTTACTTCGTTTGAGCTCCTAATTAAATAAGGATCGTCAATCGTCAGATGGTTTAGCCTTTCTTGGAGAAATAATGCGACCGACTTCTGATAGTTTCCTTTTTCAGAAACAATAACTCTGAGTGGGCAATCGGTTTTATGTGTTTTGGCACTGAAAAATAATTCCAGGCATAAACGTTTGCTGCGGTCTATGTAGGAGCAAAGCGTTTTTAATTCCAGCGACTGACACAGTGTCTTAGCTTCACTCTTGATCTTACTTAAATAGATGTCGTTACGGTGCAGGAAAACGGACTCAATGGCTAAAAGGGTTTTTGTTCCAAACATATTGAGGTGCATGAGCACGAAGCCCCCAAATAAAATGAAATTTAATATGAATTGTACACAAAAATCATCTCCACCCAACACTTTTAGGTAACTGGCATAGTTGATTTATTTTGACAGATGCGAGTTGTTACGGGGCGTCAGCACTTTTCTTTCTGTAGATCGTTTCTTGTTTGCGTGCATGCTTCTGCCCGCAGTACATTTGAACCCGGCCACACAGGCTGTCAGCCAGAATGAAACTACTTTTAAAAAACTATCGCTCTCCGAGAAAGTCTCTCTAGCTCTTCGCATTTTATTGTCGATTAAAACATCATGCACAATCCTTAGCACTGCAAAGCTCAGTTTCAAATCGACACACTTGATGCTGTTCAGCGGTGCTACACCTTTAGCTACATCGAGCCGATGGTCCCCCAAATTTTCGTGTTCTTTACCATTTAACTAGATGTTCACTTAAGGTGCAGTGGGGGACGGCGGGTGTATTACTGGGGCACGTGTGACGCCATGGTCCCACTGCTTTACATCATACAAAAGACAGTCTCTCAGACATCAGTCAGGGCGATATCTGTGGTTCGAGTGTCGCGTACGAAGTCTGTCTTTGAATACGTTGCCTTGCGACATTAGAAGACCTCGTGGGGACAAGCGTTTGATTCTGTTTGCAGACTGTCTTGTGTATGGTGGTATAAGCAAGCGACCCCGGCTTTAACCCCCCCCCCCCCCCCTTGTTTATTACGCTTCGCGGAGAAAATTTGAAAAATATTAACCCACCTGGCCCACCCATACTTCGCGGCTCCCCCCCCCACCGGCGGTCTAAGCCCCGCCGCGCCCCATTGCACCACTGGAAAAGAGGTCCTGCGCACCGCAGCCCTAAGCAGCCGACAAGGCCTTAAAGCAGTGAGTATAACAGCCTAGCGGTGGCAAGACATCCGGAATCCGCACGCATGCGCAGTTCCCTTAGTGAGATCGGTCTATTCGTAAATGCAATCGACGTATAATTCTAAAGATTTCCTACTAAATTTAGAGGGGAAAGGCTTCCACGCGAAATGTAGCAGGGAAATTGAATTGGAGTGTGATTATAAAGCAGTTTAGGTTTTTCCGCGCACTTGACTTATCGAGCTCCCTGTTTTGCCTTAAAGGGACACTGACACCCCCCAAAATTTTTTTTTAATTTTTTGCCAGGCGCTTCATTACGATGTCGGAGGACTACCCAATTAATATTTTGCAACAGAGTAGCGTATTTTTTTTAATAAAGCCAAAAGACGCAACTGCTCGAAACCGAAACCGAAACCCGACAGAGGGGGAGAAGTGGAGAGGAGAGAGCGAGTGGCGGAAGTCACGTGGCTACACCCGACCGTGTGTTTTTTTTCTCCTTCCCGGTAGCAGACGACATGCGGCGTACGGGAACTGTTCGTCCTGGGATTCTTTTGCAGTTATGTATGTTCCGTTCGTTGTTCTGTACTCCAAGATCAGTTGTTTTGTATATTGAGGAGTTGGAGATGAGTAGTGAGTGCCCGTGGTGAATTTTGATCGGTTCCGAAAAGAATACACCCAAGATGTTGCGTGAAGAGCTGGCTCACATGTCCTGCGTCCGAAACAGAAGTGGCATTGTGCGACAGAGTTTCCGAAAGATCAACGGGATCGGGACCAATGGCTGGCTGCAATTCCTGTAGACCATTTACGGGCACCTCAGAAAGAGGACGCTACCTGATTTATATGCTCCTTGCATTTTGTGGAAAGTGATTACATTGAGTTCGCAGGTGTCAAAAAGGAAATCCCATAACATTTAATTCAGCGACGTGTCGTCCACAACATTTGTTTCTTATTTTTTTTTTGTTTCTTCAGTGATAATTGTAAAAAAAAGAAAAGAAATGTAGACATCGAAAAACATATGAAAAAAAAAAAAAGTTTCACGGGGGATCGAACCCTATCCTACGACGTGTAAAGCGGACGTCTTTCCCACGAAGCTACTGGGGCTTTTTTTTTTTTTTTTGTAAAATGTGTTTATTTACATATTAAAAGCATTACAGAGGGCCACCTTGGCCAAAGAGCACTCGCACAAAATGAGACGTTATTACATATGCATAACCCGGTACATTCACATAGAGGTTTGAACATTATACAATGTCTAGTGCTTAAATGTTCCTCTTTTTACCATATAGTTTCTTAAAGCGACTTGCATCGCTGGCCATGACTCAAAACCCGGCATTTCAGTGTGTTCCAGGAGGCTACTGGTGTATCCAAAGTTGTCAACAAAGTGGTGCCAAGCAGGTTTGCCCTTTTCTAACACCAGCGTGTGGTCCGTTCGAGATCTCCAGATGGCGTGCAACCCGAGCAGCAATAGCACTTCTGTGCATTTTTTATTTTCACCCGTCTCCACTTGAAGATATTTCAAGTTCTCCCAGTTCAACTGTGCACTGATGTTAAAAGCATTTCGAAGTTCAGACCAGAATATTTCCGCATTAGTACAGAGCAGAAAAACGTGTTGCAAAGTCTCCGGGAAAGGACACAGTGCACAATGGGTCGACCATGCTACAAAGAACCCTTTTCTCTCAAGCCATGTTTTAACAGGCAGCACTTCTACATGAAATTTTACGAAGAAGTCTTTGATGCTTGTTTTTACAGGGAATTTACGCAATTTTTTGAATACACTCGATCCTTCTGAATTTCCCGGTGGGGGGCGGTACATTGGAGGTGGAATGACTAAGTCAACAGTATCCCAATACAGCCTTTTTCTGTTCACTTGGATTAGGTAGTCCCAGGAAAACCTGGCGTGGAAGAAGTGGATCGCATCATTAATTTCTTTATAAAATCTGAGTACTGGTGCTTTCATTGAGGCTTCTTCCGTACTTACTATCCAGGAGGGCAAGTACCGTCCCCCTAGACGTTTTAGCGCTCGTGTTGACACCGGATTAATCTGGTCCCGGAAGAACAGAAAGCGTTGAACTTTTATTTTTAGCTCTAGGTTCACAAGCCCCAAACCGCCTTTGAACAGGCTCAGAAACAAATTGGTTCTACGCATTCGTTCAAATAAAGATTGCCAGATGAACGTGGCACAAAGTCTGTGGAATTTATGGATCTCTCCTTGCCGGGATGGTATAATTTGTGCCGCGTACCATACACTCGAGAAAAGGACAGAATTACAGACAAACGTTCTGTTAAAAAGAGAGAGATGTCTTCCATACCATTCGTTCATTTTGCCGTTAACCTTGTTTAAATGGATACCTTCATGGCCAGTGCTCAAGGATTCCGGCGCCAGTCGAATACCGAGGTAATTCTCGAGTGAGCAAGACCAATTTATTCCCATATATTCCTCTGGTTTGAACGTCCACGGGCCAAGCCAGGATCCGGTCGATTTAGAGGTGTTCATGGCTGCTCCTGATATTTTGCAGAAGTCCTTCATATGATTCAAAGCCAGCTCCAGCTCTAGCTTCGACGAACAGATCAAAGCGACGTCGTCTGCGTAGGCTAATATTTTGGTCGGCTCGGAACCTAGATTAACAACACAAATATTGACATCGGTCATGATTGATCTACACAGAGGTTCCAAATATAGAGCAAATAACAAAGGCGACATCGGGCATCCCTGCCGAACTGACGATTTGACCTCTATCGGGGCAGTTTGTTGTCCGTTCACTAACAGCCGGGTTGTGATGTCTTTGTAGCAAATTTTTATGTACTTCGTTAGCCTTTCTCCTAGGCGGCATCGTTCAAGAAGCGCAAAAAGAAAGGAGTGTGACACTCTGTCAAACGCTTTGCTGAGGTCTACTTGCAGTACTCCAATTGGGTACTGTTCCGCCTCCGCTGTCTCACATATGATTCTCATTGTGTGCGCGTTTGTAGTGATGGATCTGCCTTTAAATCCGTAGGGCTGGTGCTCTCCTACGATGCCGCTTAATCCAACCTCCAGACGTTTGGTAAGAATTTTCGCCAGAATTTTGTAGTCTGTGGTCAGTAGACTGATTGGTCTTAGGTTGTCTACAGTAGTGACACTGGAGGCAGTGTTTTTCTTCGGGATAAGCACAGTCAATGCTTGTCGCATCGACGGTGGCAGCAAATTGCGTTTTAAAATGTCTTGATAGACGGCCCGAAGCAGCGGGACTAGCAGATTCGTGAACTTTTTATAAAACAGTGATCCTAGGCCGTCAATTCCGGGTGACTTCCTGACTTTAAGAGTTTTAATCGCCTCTTCAATTTCTTTTTCCGTAATTTCACTGTTTATTCTTTCCGAGATCTCTGAAGGAATTTCAGGCATAACTTCCAAGAATTCCTCGAGACAGGTTCCGCTTCCATATTTTTGCCCTCCCAGTAGTTTTGTGAACGTGTCGACCAATTCTTTTTCTATTCGCTCTTGCTCCGACACAATCTCATCTCCAGTTCGTAGCGATGTTATTTGGTTGCGGCGTACGTGCAAACGTTCTTTAGTTTTGAAGATTTTAACCGGTCTTTCTTCGAGCTGTAGCGCTTGCAGCCTACATCGCACCATCGCTCCTTGGTACTCCTCCTCTAGAAGCGAGAGCAGCTTCGATTTGCATTCGCGAATGTCTTCCGCGAATACTCCTGGAGTATGGTTTTCTTCACGAACTAAGATTCGCAGGGTATTTTCTAGGGAGCGTTTCTCTGCTCGCGCTCGTGCAGCCTTTTCTTGGCTGAACCGGAAAGTAATTAACTTTACTTCTTCTTTGAGCAATTCCCAGCTGACGGCATCTACCGCGTCTACTTCGCTTGTATTCCGGATGACGTCCTTAATTTGCTTAATTAAAGTTTCATCCTCTAAAAGGCTTTCATTCATTTTCCAGGAGCTCCAGCTCGAGGCTCTTTTTTCCTTACGCTTTGCTCTTCCTAAACAGACCGAAACGACTGCGTGGTCGGAGAAGGCAACAGGGGTAACCGAGTATGCGTCAGCAGTCGCCACGCATTCACTTGAAGCGTACACCCGATCGAGACGGGCGTGACAAGTGCCCTGCCAATGGGTATATTCTAGACCCGGTGCTGCCACCACCTCTGTCACATCTTGAAGATCGAAATCCCGCAGTAGTTTATTCAACTCTACGACACTGGAGTCCGATTTTAGCCCGTTGGAGCAATCTCGTGCCTTTAAAACACAATTGAAATCTCCCGCCAGTATCGTCTTTGCAGGCGTATCTAAGTATTCCCGTAGATTGATAAAAAACGATTTGCGGTCGGCTGGCGCATTTGGTGCGTGCACACAAACAAGCTTAAATATATCACCGTGAAACAGCATATCTACTGCACAGATCCTTCCACTCTTATCACTTTCCCACTCGGGAAGTAGCGTGAAAGCTTTATCTTTTCGAATGAGAAGAGCCGCTCCCCCGCTGTGCGCGACAGCGTTAGAATGGAAAAGACTGAAGTGTCTCTCAAAAAACAAAGCCATTTCTTGTACCTGTAAGTCGGAGGCGAGCTTCGTCTCCTGTAAGAACACAATGTCGGCATCCCTTTTCAGTAGTTCGTTGAGTACCCATTGTTTTCTCTTCCGCACAATTAGGCTGATGCAGTTTAGGGTTAATACATTAAACCGTTTTTTCATTTGTTAGCTAAGAAAGAGGTAGGAAACCTAAAACCCTATACTGACGCGCTCGAACTAGCAAGGAGAAGCACTCACTACGAGCCGCGGTAGAAGGTTCGTGCCAGGTTCCGTGCTAAGAGTCCGTCTCGAGGCGGTTGTCCAGAGCCGCACGGAGCGTGGGCGGCTTGCGCCGTCCGCGACACGGCGTGACCAGTTTCGAACGCTGTTGGGTCGGCATACCGTCCTCTGCCCCAGGGCTTCGGTCTTGCTCGTGCGGTCGCTTGGTTGGTGTAGCGGCTCCCGCTACCATAGCTTCGTCCCGCATTTCGCTGTCAGAGAACCCACCATCTGGCTCTGGTATCTTGGCTGTAAGTTGCGACTCTTTCTCCGGCGTTGTAACAGGCGCTTCCATGCCACCTTGTTGTGGTTCCCCAGAGGGAGCGTCCGAGGGGAGCTCGACCTGTGGAGAAGGTTCCCTGGTTCCAGACGTCGGCATTTCGGCAATCCTCGGGGCCGCAGGAAGCGTCCTTACGGTGGCGTTCGCACTGGCAGCTAGCTCGGCTTCCGCTTCGTCCATAACAAGATCGGTGTTCTGGTCCGGAAGTGGTCCAGCCGTTGCCACTGCGTAAGATTTGACGCAGTTTTCCCTTGTGTGGCCGTAGCGGTGGCAATCGTCACAACGGGGGACGCGGCAGTCCTTTCGGATGTGGCCGGTCTTCTTACACCGGAGGCAGAGCGGGGCTCGTCCGGGCACTAGGACGAGTGCAGAGCCGCCGAAGAAACGCAGTTGATGCGGGACGCTTTCTTTACTGACGCCTTCCTTCAGAGTGATCCGAACAAGCCTTGTTGTTGACTGGACTCCTTGAAAACCTTGGGCTCTCCACGTCCCACGGGTTACTTCGTGTACTTTGCCATATGGCTCCAGTGCTCGTCGAACTGTGTCGTCGGGGACGTGATAAGGTACCCAGTGAAGTTTCAGACAGGTTTCCGAGTTCTTCGGGTCTATGAGGATACATCGCTTGCCTTTGACAGTCAGTTCCTTGGCGGCGAGCAGCCGGTTCCTCGTTGACGCAGAGTGGAAGGTGACGAGCCACACGTGGTTCATTTGATAGGCGCCAAAAGACGCCACGTCGCCGAGGATTTGCAGTCGTTGCAGTTCTTCTCGAAAGTCCTCAATTCGGTACGGACGGCCGGTTACGTCGCAGTGTAGAAAAACAGAATTCACAGTGGCTGCTTCAGAAGGCAGAGAAGGCAGAAGTATCTTATAATCATCAGCAGACGAGATACCGCGGCCGGCAACGGCCGTTATCATCGCTCCGTCGGAGCTCGCCATCCTATCGACCGATCGCTGCGAGCGCCGGCAACAGAATGCCACGAAGCTACTGGGGCATATCGAAACTGCGGGATCTCTTTCCTTAGTAACAATTCAGCCGATAAACAGTAAGTTGGGAAGTTTGCTACCGATCTTCCTTTAGCAAAAGCACTGCCGGGTCGAAGTCGGGATGCACCCCGCATTGGCGACATTCTCACCTTGTAAAGAAATCGTACGCGCGCATATTCAACTCGAAGTAGACACGTCGTGCTTGACGTTTGCGCGAGCGATGTCTTCAGCCACGAGAAGGGAGCGACGGCTCGGCGACGTCTTTGTGCAAATCGGCTTGGTGGTCGGGCGTGTCGTACGGGATGAAGACCAATTCTTTTGATCAGTCCCAAATTTCTCTTTTAAAGGCAGACAAAATTCTCCGGTACCGCGAACGACAGTTCTGAAATAGAGGTCTCACGCCCGTCGTCCGCTGCCATCGCGTCCCTGCGAGTCCCACGATACGCGAAACGACGCACGCACAGAATGCTTCCGGTTGTCTGTGAAACTTTTTTTCCAATCAACGTATTTGCAGCTTTTTAGAAGCCACAAAAATGGGTTTCATATTTTTTTCTATTTTTAATATTGAGTGTATGCCTTCAGTGACCCACGACTTTGATTAAATTTGGTGGTCGCATCGATACCTTAGAAAACGGCCCGTGACCGCGGAAAAGAGAGTGAGCGAGACTCGGACCGGCCAGTTCTTGATCGGCGGTTTTTCGGCGGAAAGAAACCGAATTTCGAGCCGCAAATTCTGTTCTGGGTAGTTGAGCTCTCATATGTCACGTACAACTAAAAACCTATGCGAGCATAAATACCCTGTCAGTGTCCCTTTAAGTGTGATCGCAGCCGACTCTACGATTTGAAAGTGCATCATCATGACGCTCGTTGTGCTTGTGGATTTGCTAACCCCGGATAAACCAGTCACGTACCCCCCCTCCTCCCCCCCCCCCCCCCCCCAATCGAAAAAAAAAAGACGCATCGTTGGGGCACATTCGCTGTGCGTGACTGCTTTAGTTGTGGATAGCAGGCGCAGAAACTACTTGATTGGCTTTATCAGATAGGAGCGTTGGCTGCGGGCGGGCTTAAAGTGAGAACGCTCACGACTTTCATACCGTTATTTACTCGAGTATTAGCAGTTCTATTCACGAATAAAGCCTGCGGGTCTGCATTCCCGCGGAGCACGGGGATAGCGGAGCACTCCGACCGACAGAAAAATGGCAGCGATTTAAGGGACAGAGATAACGTCTTCACGCAAAAATTTTATCTGCTCAGAGTAAAGTTTTCCGTAGAATCGTTTCGTTGGCATTGTGTTCATGACCTCGTTATTCGCTGCACGCATTTTTTATGCGGAAAGCAATAGTTGGTTATGTAGGTGTTCTGAAGGAAAGTAGAAGCATGGGCCTTGTTCATAATATGTCAGGCTAGTATTCGAACAAATACGGTACTTGGCGGAACGAGAAATACTATTAGACTTCAAATGTCTATAATGTATTTTGTAAGTTGTATTTATTTAATTTGAGGCGTCGCGAGAATTTTAAACTACAACACAAATATGCAATTTTGATTTACGGCTCAATATTGTCCTATGAAGGAAAACGTTGCAAATGAATTTGTGATTCATGCTCAGTTTTTGTTGCGCTAAAGATGATCGCATAAGTTATATGGGTGTTTTCATCTCAAATAGGGCAGGCTAAAAGGGTCTAATTTTTAATTTTAACAAAAAAATATATGTTTTGGGGGTATTTCTCAAATGAAGGAGGGCGCAAACCGCATGATCTCCAGATTTTTTGTTCTCGAGTTACGAGCCGTAAAAGCCGCAGTGGCAGAAACTTGTGTTTTTGCCGGCCGTCGCAGGTGGCGTGTTTGACACCCTCTGCTGGCGCTATTGTTTTTTCTACACCCTTTTAACTTTTCCCCCTCATTTAATAGGTATTATAAATATACCTTGATGATATTCAAATATTTTTAGGAAATTGATTGTTTTCTAAAGAACATGTCAAACTCGTCCTTCCGGTCGCTTTTCGGTCCAATTTGACAGGTCATCACTTTGTCTGTACTTAATGTAAATTTTCTTTGTTTGGCTCTACAGAAAGCCCAAAGCAAGCCCATTATAGATATAATAATATCATTATGAACTGTCAACTAGCCGCTCCGCTACCTTCACGTAAACGTCGTAAGAAATAACAAATGTTGAAAGTTTGAGGTCGATTTTCTCAAAAACTCCATTCTTGTAAATTTTTATTTTTTAAATTCTGTTAGAACTTTTAGTCAACTCCAAGAAAAAAACAGCATAGAAATACATTATTTTGGTTGTATGTCCTCTATTTCAGCCACAATTACGTGAAATATGTGAACATTTGTTATTTTTCACAACGTTTACGTGAAGGTAGCGGAGCGGCTACTCGGCAGATCATAATGATATTGCTATATCTATACTAGACATGCGTAGGGCTTTCTATAGAGCCCAAGAAATAAAATGTACCTTAAGTACAGACAAAGTAATGAGCTGCCAAAGTTGACCCAAAATCGACCTGAGTCACGAGTTTGACATTTTGTTTAGAAAGCAATCAATCTATTAGAGATATTTGAATACGTGAAGGTATTTTTACATTGCCTAATAAAGGAGGAGAAAAAGTTAAAAGGGTGTAGAAAAAACACTAGCGCCAGCAGAGGGTGTCAAACACGCGACATGCGACGGTAGGCAAAAACACTAGTTTCTGGCACTGCGGCTTCTACGCTTCGTAACTCGAGAACAAGAAATCTGGGGAACATGCGGTTTGGGCTCTCATTCATTTGAGAACCGTCCCTAAAACATATATCTTTCTCGTGAAAATTAAAAACTGGACCCTTTCAGCCCGCCCGATATTGGAGGTTTCATCTCAAATCGGGCAGACTAAATGGGTCTAAATTTTAATTTTTACGAAAAAAATATGTGTTTTGGGGGAATTTCTCAAATGAAGGAGGCGCAAACCGCATGTTCCCCAGATTTTTTGTTCTTCAATTACGAAGCGTAGAAGCCGCAGTGGCAGAAACTAGTGTTTTTGGCTGCCGTCGGAGGTCGCGTGTTTGATACCCTCTTCTGGCGCTAGTCTTTTCCTACACCTTTTTAACTTCTCCCCCTCATTTAATAAATACTATAAAGATACCTTGGCGTATTCAAATATTTATAATATTTCGATTGTTTTCTAAAAAAAATGTCAAACTCGTGACTCAGGTCGAATTTTTGCCAACTTTGACAGATCATTACTTTGTCTGTACTTAAGGTAAATTTTATTTATTTAGCTCTATAGAAATCCCTAAGCATGCCTAGTATAGATATAATAATATCATTATCTACCGAGTAGCCGCTCCGCTACCTTCACGTAAACGTTGTGAAAAATAACAAATGTTCACACATTTCACGTGATTGCGGCTGAAGTAGAGGACATACATCCAAAATATTACATTTTTAGGTTGTTTTTTCTTGTAGTTGACTAAAATGTCTAAAATAATTTAAAAAAATAAAAATTTACAAAAATGGGGTTTTTGAGAAAATCGATTTCAAACTTTCAACATTTGTTATTTCTTACAACGTTTACGTGAAGGTAGCGGAACGGCTAGTCGACAGATCATAAGGATATTATTATATCTATAATGGGCTTGCTTTGGGATTTCTGTAGAGCCAAAGAAAGAAAATTTACCTTAAGTACAGAAAAAGTAATGACCTGTCAAATTTGACCGAAAAGCGACCGGAGTGACGAGTTTGACATGTTCGTTAGAAAACAATCAAATTCGTAAAAATATTTGGATACATCAAGGTATTTTTATAATACCTATTAAATGAGGGGGGAAAGTTAAGAGGGTGTAGAAAAAACAATAGCGCCAGCAGAGGGTGTCAAACACGCCAAATGCGACGGCCGGCAAAAACACTAATTTCTGCCACTGCGGCTTCTACGGCTCGTAACTCGAGAACAAAAAATTTGGAGAACATGCGGTTTGCGCCCTCCTTTATTTGAGAGATACCCCCAAAACATATATTTTTTTCGTGAAAATTAAAATTTATACCCTTTTAGCCTGCCCGATTTGAGATGAAAACACCTATACACAATACCGTATTGTCAACAAAATAGAGTATGGGGATGGTGCAGACTACGTCGAATAACTCAGCAATGGTAAGAACAGAAAACAAATAAAGGCTGTGCTTCTGTGCATGCTTAACCTTTTTCTTGACATTGATGTTGCTGTAAATCATCTAAGAACAAGAACTTTGCAGGAAGAAGGCACTTACTTTTATTGGTTGAAACGTAAGTCTAGGAGGCACATTAACTGACTATTAAACGGCTTGTTGTTTCTGGTGAGTTTTTTTTTTTATCGGGCGTTTTTGTTGCGTGCATTTTCAGTCACAGACAAGCGTGCTCACCAACCTTGTGCAAATATTCTTGTAGACTCGTCGATCAAGATATTTCGAGATCCCGTACGAGGTCGGGCTAGGCGATATCACCTCTTTGGCCAGGTAGAAGTTGCGAACGTCCTCGCGCTCGCAGAAGCGCGCAATGTTGAAAAGAATCGAAATCTTGTCAATCATGATGGCGGCCTTGAGATGGGACACGGCCCACATCTCGGTGTCGCTGAAGATTCTTGAATAAGGAACGATTCCTTTCATCTGGTAAGCAGCTGCCCACACCTTCTGGACATGAGGGGATCCGGAAATCTGCAAACAACAGGGTGGAGAATAAAACTTAAGATGACGAAAATTGTGATTTAAACACAGCTGTTTTACTACGATGATTTACATCAGATAATTCTCAAAATAATAACCTCAAAATATTTTGTATTTACCTTTTGTCATTGAAAGCTTTTCATGGGAATGCGTTTTATATACCATAATTCAAATACTTATTAGACAAGAAGAATGTACATATCGGTCCAATGAACATGAACAAATTGCGATCATCACCATCAAGAATAATCAAGGCCTGCGAACCTCCTCTATGGAATGTCGTTATAGTCCGATGGTGACAACTCGATTAGACACGCGACCAATGCCGAACGTTCTTCGGTGCGTTGGTTTTACACGTGGCTCAACTCAACGCTGACGCAGCACTCTTCTTCCATCTCTTTATTCGACTAATCTCACTGTGATGGCGTCAAAGTGTTTGTTCACAAGATAACTATGTTCGTTCTCTTGAGCGAACCGCAGATGTAAGCTTTGCTTCTTTCCTTCCTCTTTGTCCGTCACTTGAGCAATGTCTTATGCAAGCAAATCAGAATACGAAGATAATCAAAAACAAAAGCGTACGCGTGCGCGCACACACTCAAGAACCTTCAGAAAGAGAAATTGAGAGAGTGTCACGTTCAACCGAGACGGACCCCGAAATCAGAGGACCCGGACGAACAGGTTACGAAATTTCACCGTATGTACATGTATTTACATAAATAAACAAAAGCGAAAGGCATCAGAAACCGTACGGTACAGTATTGTCTTAGTCCCCTAGACCCAAGTCTCCGCCCCTAGCACTCACAACCTTGAAGTGTCCCGGCTCTGGTGCGCTCTCAGGTCTCTTTCCTTGGGGAAGAACATCATCTTGCCGCTCTGACGGCGGACGCCTCGTTGGTTGATCTCGGTAGATTCCCGGGAGCGGGCCTCGGGTGGGGCTTCCTCCGGAGCGTAGCCGAAGCCGCCCCGTTGGTTAACGGTGGACTCCCGGGAGCGGGCCTCGGGAGGGCTTCCTCCGGAGCGTAGCCGAAGTCGCCCCGTTGGTTAACGGTGGACTCCCGGGAGCGGGCCTCGGGTGGGCTTCCTCCGGAGCGTAGCCGAAGTCGCCGTGCTGTTCACCGGACCAGTGCTGTCTCGTTCCTCTTGATGCTCGTTCCAAACCTCTTCTTTTCTTTCTTTTTCCCCGCACCACGCATCGGTCGCCTTCTCGTCTTCTTCTATTTCCTCCTCCGGTTCACGATCGTGACAATGCCCCCAATGTTCGAAAAATTCATCTTGTGAATTTTCTTCTTCTTCGTTTACACTTGCGTGTCCTTTCCCTGGGTGTCTTTTCTCGGCTGTCAGGGCGCGTGCCGCAGAACCCTTCGGGTATCGTTTTACTCACAGCACACGGCCTGTCGTTGAAGCATCCGCATGCACAACACATTACCACACTCTTGGCACTGTACTAACCCCACCCTGTTTATCAACAGAAACCGGCACGTGTATAGCGCCACGAGATTTCCATGCCTCCCCACAAACCTCAAAACACAGCTACTCCATCGATATACGATCGCCCTACTCAATTAACCCTGCAGGGACATTGTGACTCGTCCTCAGCAAAAAGAAAGAAAACTAATCTAACTGAAACACTGAGAAATGCTGTTTTCCTACCATTACCTACCCTCTGTTAATTACACGTTTATATCCGGCTCAAGTAATCGGCACCGACGTTATCTTTTCCTTTTATGTACTCTATGTGGAAGCTGTAGTCCTGCAGCTTCAAACTCCACCTCATGATGCGACTGTTGTTGTGTTTAGCCTTGTTGATGAACTCAAGCGGCTGGTGGTCTGTCTGTACCCGAAAATGTTGGCCGTACAAATAAATCTTGAACCTCTCCACCGCCCACACCAGTGCTAAGCATTCTCTTTCTACGGTCGCAAAGTTCTTCTCCGCCTCGCTGAGTCTACGACTCGCGTAAGCTACGGGATGCCATACTCCGTCTCGGTCTTGCAGTAATACCGCCCCTATGCTCGTGTCAGAAGCATCAGTGCGCAAAGTGAATCCCTTCTCTACATTCGGAGCCAGCAAAATGGGTGGCTCGGCTAACGACTGCTTCAGGAGCGAGAAGGCTGCTTCATGCTGCTCACCCCACTCAACCTCATTACTTGCTCCCTTCTTCGTCAGGTTTGTCAAAGGAACCGCTACTCCCGCGTAGTTTGGTATAAATTCTCGGTAAAATCCTGTCAGCCCCAAAAATGACCTAACCTGACGTTTCGTCGTTGGTCTGGGTGCGTCTTGTATCCGCGTAAGGATCTCTTGCCTTGGTGCGATAAGCCCCAATCCTATTCGGTGCCCCAAAAAGCTTATCTGTCGGAATCCAATTTCACACTTCTTCGGCTTTATTGTAATGCCGGCGGCGCGCAACCTGTCAAATATTACTCTCAGCGTGTCGACGTGTTGCTCCCACGAGTCTGTTGCTACCAGTACATCGTCGATGTAATGATGTGCGTCGGGGATACCCTCCAGCAGCTTTCGCATCAACTTAGTGAAAGTGGCTGCTGCCGTTTTCAGCCCGAACGGCATGAACTTAAATTGATACAATCCGCTTGATGACGAAAAGGCGGTCTTGGCTTTTGACACTTCCTCCATGGGTATTTGCCAATAGCCTCTGGTCAAATCAAGTTTTGAGAAGAATTTTTTGCATCCCACATTCGCAAACGTTACGTCTAGCCTTGGTATGGGTTCAGCATCAGACACCAACACCTGGTTTAGACGCCTGAAATCTATGCAGAACCGGTTCGAACCGTCTGGCTTTCTCACCATTACCATAGGAGCATTATACGGTGACGTCGATCTTTCGATAACCCCCATCTTCAGCATCGCGGTGATCTCTTCCTCCACTAGCTTATGTACTTTCAATGGTAGCGGATACTGTTTGATGTATACCGGCGTTTGGGTGGTCAACTGGAGGTCGCACGTCATCAAGTTCGTCCTTCCCGGTAGATCTGAAAAGATCTCTTCGTATTCACTGATCAAGTCAAACACTTGTTGTCTTTTCTCTCTGTCTAAATCGGTATGGACTACCACGTCTCGTTTGTCTTGCTGTTTTGTCAGGGAGAGCATTGGAACTTCGTCCTCACCTGCTTCGGTGATGATGTCACTATCCTCGTCGACTTTTACGGCCACCCCACAGCGTAAGCCGACTCGTTCGCTCTCTTCCCTCTCCTCGTACTTCTTAAGCATGTTCACGTGGAATATTTTGCTTCTTCCTCCCATCTCAAGCTCATAATCTACTTCGTTTTTCCGGGCCGTGACCTCAAACGGGCCCTTCCATTGCATAAGCATCTTGTTGTTATCACTTGGAAGAAGTATTAGCGCCCTATCTCCAGCCTTCATTTCACGTTTGACCCGCTTATGGTCGTAATTTCCCTTATATTTTTCTTTCGCTACCTCCAGACATCGATGGGCCAGCTCACATGTTTCTTCGAGCTTCTCCCTCAACTCTAAAACGTACCCATACGAAGTCTTTGTTTCTTTCTTCATTGCTTCGTTGGACCAGACTTCTCTTAGGATGGCTAACGGTCCTCGTACTCTTCTCCCATACAAGAGTTCGAATGGAGAGAATTTTAAGCTGGACTGTGGTACTTCTCGGTACGCAAAAAGCAGAGCGGGCAAGTACCGGTCCCAGTCTTTAGGTCTCTCCTGGCACATTCGTCTGAGCATTTGTTTTAATGTGCCATTGAACCTCTCCACAAGGCCGTTGCACATAGGATGGTAGGGGGTCGTTAGGAGGTGTCTCATTGACAACAGTCGGCCCACCTCCTTCATAAGGTCCGATGTAAAATTTGATCCTCGATCACTGAGGATCTCTTCCGGTACGCCATATCGGGCGAACATGTCCATCAACGCCTCCGCCACCTCTGGGGTACCAGTGCTTTGCAAAGCTACCGCGTCCGGGTAGCGAGTGGCTACGTCCACCATGGTCAGGATATATCTCTTTCCCGAATCCGACTTCGGCGTAATGGGGCCAATGATGTCTATGGCAATCCTTTGGAAGGGCGTCGCTATGGTTGGCATGGTCCCCAAGGGTGCCTCACCCACTCTTCCTTTAGGCACGGTGCGCTGGCAAACGTCGCAAGATCGCACGTATCTTCGTATCTCACTCTGCATTCCGGGCCAAAAAAATTCTTCTGCGACCAGCCCTATCGTGTTGTTTATCCCCTGGTGACCCGACATTATGCTATCGTGGGCCAGGGCTACCACGGTTAGTCTGAACTTCTCGGGAAGCACCAGCTGATCCGTTTTTCTTCCGGAGCTGTAGATGACACTCCTATACAACAACTTGTTCCTTATAAAGAACTTTCGCTTAGTTCTTCCTCCATGCTTAGGAAAGGTCTTACCGATGTTGTGGAAGCATTTCTCGAGGCTCTTGTCGTTTTCTTGCTCCTTGAGCATCTCTTCGGCTGTCGCTTCTAGTGGCGAAACCTGCGGCACCCTCAGTTCGGCTCGCGGCTCTTTGGATTGATCTTTGTCCTTTCCAGTCTCTGTCGCGTTCGCGATGAGCATGGGCTCGTCCTCGCGTTGTCCCGAGCTTGGGGTGTTCTCCGGCAATGATTCGGAAGAGCCCTTGCCAGCTCGTTCTGCACTTTTTTCTTGGCTTGTCTCCTGGTTTTGTTTTATGGACGTCTGCCTGTCCAATTTTCCAGCTGGACTCGCCTCCTCCATTTCGTTCCACTTCGGGTCCGGATCATTAACGCCTCGCACCATCGGCACGTTACCGAGCACAAGATCGTACAGCAGGTTACTAACACACTTCGCCCTTACCCTTCCGGTGAAGTATGGTGTCCTCACCCTGATCTCCGCTTCCGGCACATACCTCACGGTCCTATCCAACAGATAGACTGGACTGGACTGCCCGGTAAATTCCTCAGGTTGAACCATCTCCTTTCGTACAACGACCGTATTACAACCGGTGTCCCTCAAAACCGTTATTTTGCGGTCACCTAGCCGTCCCTCCACTACCGGCATGTTTTCCACTAGAAACTTTGGAGCTCGTCCTACGGCCGCGTTGATCACTGGGATCTTGGCGCCGTTCTGAAGCGTGACATAGGCTTCATCAAACTCGGCCGCACTGCCGTCGCTTTGCTCAGCTAATACGCAGGACGCTTGAGATCGATCGTTTTGTCTCGTCCCACAATTCTCGGCTCGATGCCCGGGTCTTCCACAATTCCAGCACGTCAGCTTTTTGAACGTAGGCGGGCGGTTCTTGCAATTTTCTGCCTTGTGGCCGACCTTATTACAGAGGAAGCATCGGATGGTTTTTCTGCTTGCACCGCTCGTCGCTTTGTCTGTCTCTCCAGCACTCGACTTCTTGGTGCAGTCCTCCATCTTCGGCCTGCTCGCCCCTGTTTGCAACTGGGCCTCTAGATATAGATCCGCTTTGGATGCTACCTCATCTAAGGTTTTGCAGTCTCGTTCACGTAGAAATACCGACAACCGGCTAGAGCAACTGAGTAAGAACTGCTCCACTAATACGCTGTCTCGGAGGGCCTCGAATGTCCGCTCCACTCCAGCGACCTCGATCCACCTGTCGAAATACCCTGCAAGCCGGGCGGCGAACTGCCTCCTCGTTTCTCCGTTTTCCGGTTTAGCTTCGCGAAACCTTTCCCTGTAGCCTTCTTTAGTGTACCTGAATCTTTGCATGAGTGCAAGCTTGACTTTCGCGTAATCTAGCGCGTCCGCTGGGGACAGGCGGCCAACTACCGTCAGTGCTTCCCCGGACAAGCAAAGACTCAACGACGTGGCCCACTTTTGCTGGGGCCAGTCGAGACCCGTCGCGGTGCGTTCGAAACGCTGTAGATACGCATCTAAACCATCTCGGTCTTCATTGAATTGGGGAATCAACTTGTGAGGACTAAATTGGTGTCCGTGTCCTGGCGGCGCACCTTCCCCTTCGCCTCGGATCCTTTCGCGACCCGACGCCGCTCCTTCCTGTAGCGCTAGTCTAAGTTGTAGAACCTCTCGTTCTTTTTCCAACAGTGCTCCCTCCAACTCCCGTTCCTGTCTTGCCCTTGCCCTTTCTTCTCGAGCACTAGCCTTTTCATCCTCAACCCATTTCTTCAATTCTTCCCCTACATAACCTAACTTTTCCCCGGCCGCGATCAATCTGTCGTTTTCCATACTGTTGCGTCCGGTTTCACAGATCCCTAGGTGTCCCGGTCGACGTGATTCAAGCAAAAATTTGATGGAAAAAAAGGGATCCTGGCAGGCTCGCCAATTTGTCACGTTCAACCGAGACGGACCCCGAAATCAGAGGACCCGGACGAACAGGTTACGAAATTTCACCGTATGTACATGTATTTACATAAATAAACAAAAGCGAAAGGCATCAGAAACCGTACGGTACAGTATTGTCTTAGTCCCCTAGACCCAAGTCTCCGCCCCTAGCACTCACAACCTTGAAGTGTCCCGGCTCTGGTGCGCTCTCAGGTCTCTTTCCTTGGGGAAGAACATCATCTTGCCGCTCTGACGGCGGACGCCTCGTTGGTTGATCTCGGTAGATTCCCGGGAGCGGGCCTCGGGTGGGGCTTCCTCCGGAGCGTAGCCGAAGCCGCCCCGTTGGTTAACGGTGGACTCCCGGGAGCGGGCCTCGGGAGGGCTTCCTCCGGAGCGTAGCCGAAGTCGCCCCGTTGGTTAACGGTGGACTCCCGGGAGCGGGCCTCGGGTGGGCTTCCTCCGGAGCGTAGCCGAAGTCGCCGTGCTGTTCACCGGACCAGTGCTGTCTCGTTCCTCTTGATGCTCGTTCCAAACCTCTTCTTTTCTTTCTTTTTCCCCGCACCACGCATCGGTCGCCTTCTCGTCTTCTTCTATTTCCTCCTCCGGTTCACGATCGTGACAGAGAGACTGGCACGACCTTGCACGCCGAGTTACGCGTCTAAGGTTGCCATCTTGCATCAGTCTGTATGTTCGTTTTGTCATACACAGGCTTGCCCTTAATTAAAAACAAAAAAGAAACAAAAACAACTATACTATAATTCGTTTCAGCTTCGGTCCGAGCGCGGCCGATGTTATGAACCGAAGGGCCTATCAAAGAGCGAATGGGGCACAACGTCATGGCGTTTTCTCTGCAGTTGATAGGACCAGCCTGTATTCGCCGTCTCTCTGTGCGTGCTCCTCCGCCGGTTAGTCCTATCAAGCACAAAGAGCACGCCATGACGTTGCGCTTTTTACGCTGTTTGATTGGCCCTTCTGCTCATAACATCGGCCGCGCTCGGACCTAAGGTGAGACTAAGTATACTTTATACCGGTTTTTGCAAAGATCCATACCCGCTACCAGCATTCACGTGCCCGCCCCCCGTCTGCTTCTATATGTTTAAGGTACAGAGGTGCGGGTCGCCCTTTCCCGAATACCGGGCACTGAAACGGGTTAACTTGTCAGGTAACGGCTTAAATGAGGCGTCAAGTAATGACTCAAGAGATAAACACTAAGCTTAACTGTATAAAACATCAAAGTAATAAGTACACGAAAATTCAAGCACGCTGTTTCGACGGCCGAGCTGCCACCGATAGTAAATCCTGCGTACTTAAAAGAGTTAATTTAATTATTTCAAACACCCTAAGGCCAGGAGTAATTGAAGAGGGGAGTGGGTATACCACACAAACAAAAAAAAGTACAAGAATGCCAATAATTATATACTAATCAAATGTTACAATATTGGCATTCTTAAGTCAGTTCTAAAGGCGATTTCATTAGATGAAGTTACCAGAGACGCTGAGAGGTGCTCTAAGAAAGCCAGGTTTGGGGTATGACTGAACTTTGAAAATTTGTAGTTTTACAAAATGATATGCCTATCTCGTGCCGCTGATTGAGACGCGGTGATATATAGACGGGAGGTAGTAGCAACTTTTCAAATACGGGAGGATTATGATAAATTTTGTTAAACAAACGCAAACAAGGAATTTCTCTACGTGGTGCTAGGTAAGGCAGGTTCAAACTAGGTCACATAGATGTTACGCTGCCAGTACGAACTTAGTAAGTATGAAGCGAACATTACTGGAGTCTCAGATCAAAGAGGTGTATTCCGGTTTAGAGCTAACAACATTTTCAGAAACAAGCAGTTTTAAATATATAGGTTCGGTGGAAAAATTATTTTTATGAATCCTAACATACGACTGGCACTCCTTGTTATGAATTTGTCTTTGGGAATATGAATTCTCAAAGACAAATTAGTATGATACTTGCTGTAAGAAAGCGTGGTTTAGGCAGTATCATGAAACATTATTTTGAACTCGAGCAATCATAACAACTTTACATTTGTTAGTGTTAAGTTCCATGTTCGTCAAATCGCATTAAAGCACACGTGGTTAAGGTCAGAGTGAAGAGGAAATCTATGGGAATCATTAGCCTCTTCACGATATATAACACAGTCATCGGCAATGACCAGTGGCGGATCCAGGGGGGGGGGCGATCGCCCCCCCCAAACGCCTCGCCGGGCAACCCCCCCCCCCCCCCGGGATTCTTCGCAAGCTCGAAGAAAAAACGTAGGCAATCAACGCGAGAAACAAAAGATTAAAACAGCGGTCGGTGGACGCGCCTGCTGGGCGCTTCCAAAGTGGGGTTTATCTCCGTCAAGGTCACGGTACGTCTTCCCGACAGGGACGGCGCCAGGAGTTTTGAAGGGGAGAGACAGTGGGGAGGCGCACCAAATATCAGGGTCCTCGACTGCAGGCACACTTCCAAACAAAGCCAGCACGTCGAGCACGGGGGGAAAATATCTTCAGCATATTTAGACCTCTTTCTCTCTCTCTCTCTGTCTCCCTCTCTCTCTTTGGGGGTTTTCTGCGAAAAATTTGTGCCCTGAAAGCTCCCAAACGCAGACGCCAAGCAGCATTCCTCAAGGGTAGCGGATTATCCTTCCTCTCTAGCGGCCGCCTTTTCATCACTTTTGGTTTGATGTTTTCTTCGTGGTTCTGGGCTTGTCGTTTGGCATGTCTTTTTTGGCTTGCTTTGAGATGCTGTCGCCCACGGGCTCACTAAATGTATCTTATTGGCACGGTGTGCTCATTGCCAAGGGAAGTGCGGAGGGGACGTACCGGGAGGAGACCTTCCAGGGGGGGGGGGGGGGGGGGGATGCAGCTTGTTCAACCAGGTGACCAATTGCTTTTCTTCTCAACTGAGAGAGGAAGCAAATGCTCTGGGTACAGTGTAGTCTAGGTCTGAGCTTCTCCTGAAGACGCTCCGGACTTCCCCACGACCTTGCCTTAAACATAAACCCGCATTCGTCCTCGCCTCCATCCCTCCCTGGGGATCAGCGCCGCAGCGCGGAATACAGAAAGAAGCCGACGAGCGCCAGAAGGAGGAGATGTTTCCTCTAATGGGCTTCATACTGCCTGCGGTACGACTTCTCGTGGCGGGAAGCTAATAAAAGAAAGATAAACGGTACGAGCACTCTAAAGGCTGGAGGCTGCTTACACGGGGTCCTCAAGCCGACGCCGTAGGCATTTATTTGTATACAATGCCGTTTAAACTTAGGGTGGCGGGACATATTTTAGGAAAGGCGCCCGCTACCCCTTGTCTCCCCTTGGTGCCGTCCTTTCCAGTTAAACGCGGCTTCTGTGGATTGACGGCAGAGCTTTCGCGCGGCTTTGCAGGAGCGAATAAGTGTGTGCCGAACGGACTTGGGGAAAACGAGCCCTTTCAAAGATGCGACTATACATAAATTAAATAGACAGTGCCTGTGCCCGTTCGAGTGAACACCGACTCCCAAATATCCATGCTGTAGTCGTGATCGGCCTTTAGCCCAGTTGAGATTCGCCGACCTTACAACCGCTCTGCCCTATCATATCTCTGCACCTGTCCTCTCGACCCTGACGAATGAGCTAACTACCCAGAAACAAGTAAGTGTTCCTTTGATACAGAAAATATCCAGACAAAGTGCAATTGAATATAATTTGGAAGGATCGATTGCTGGTTTAAGGTCTTGTCTAAGTTCAAAAGTTATATTTGTCGAAATATAACTTTGAACATAACATTATGCTTCCAGAATTCTGCGCTCTGGACATTCCAAATATACGGCGAACAACTGACGAACTTGCATGGCAGCGTTCGTTTCGCTCGCTGCGTCAACAGTGTTTTGACGCCGCGAGCAGCGTCGAAGCCGCCGGGCCATTTTTGTGGCTTGTTTGCAACGTACTCGCGCCGCTGATTTAAGCCGCTCTTCCCGTTGCCGCAGCAGTTGAGCACTAGCTCGAACCAGAATGTTTGCCAAGGCAATGTCTTTAAGCTGCCCTAAATCGACTGCTCACGTAGTGTCGGTCTGAAACCCATGTTCAGAAAGGATAGCGTGGTCACCCGAAAGGTTTTAATTCAAAGAGTTCATCCCCGACAGGTAAACTGATACAAAAGCTCTCAAGATCTATATTATGTTATCCGAGTTTAGTAAAGACGATAACTCCACAAAAAAAAAAAATAATAATAATAAACGCTCCCTCCCCCCCCCCCCCCGCCGTTTTACACCGAGGAACCGCCCGCCCTAAAATGGAGGTCTGGATCCGCCCCTGGCAATGACACTAATTGAGGGTAACACACGCGAGGAGAAGTCGTTCATTTATATAAGAAAAGGAGAGGCCCACTACAGAACCTTCAGGGGGCCGGAAATTACAGAAACTAAAGGTAAAAAAGTGCTGTTTACAAATACAACTAGGAGTCCGATTACTTAAAAACAATTACTTTTAACCTAGAAACCATATTAGAATGAACATTTAGTGAACTTATGATGTAGGAGGGTATGCGACACCGTATCGAAAGCCTTGTCGAAATGAAGAAATATGCAATCAGCTTGGGAACTACGACCAAGAATAAGAAGGGCGTGAGTAAACATTTCTCAATAAGTTCCACACGAAAATACTTTACCGTTGCACACGTGAAAAAGAGGGTTTATTTTCAAAAACATTTAAGAGGGATGAAGGTATTATGTGTTCTAGAATTTAGCATACAATACTGGTAAGCGATATGGGACTGTAATTGGAAAGACAATGTGGATTGCCAGCTCTTCGTCCTGGTTCTATCATTCTCACCTGCCAGTGGACGGGTAAACAACGAAGATCAAGGGATTGTTGCAATATTGCCGCGTGTGCAGCTAGCCAAGTAGGCAGCGCGCCCGTGATCGAATGCGTATCGTGCTTGGCTGCGACGGAAAGGGCTGAGGTTTATGCTTGCGAACGGACGCACCTTTTTGTTAATTCTGCTAATGTCGCATTCTGGTGTATCCTAGAATTTTGTTGTTTATTCGAGTTTCGAATGTTCTAAGCGGATTGCGCCGAACCTTCTCCGCCGATTGTTCCTGAAGACCACGCGTGTATAGTCTCCTGTGATTTGAAAGACCCCCTGCTACGTGGCCGAGGCGGTGGTTGCCGGGGGTGCTGTGGGCGCTCCGCGTGATTCCATTCTGTTTCGAGGGAAGGACGCTCACTCGGGGCTCAGCTTAAGCGCAACCCGTTTATCCGTTTCTACTTTCGGTTTTGCGGGCGTAGAGCACATCGTCAGCGTCGTGCCGCAGTTGCTTTAAAGAAGCTGAAACACCTTTCAAGATATTTGAGCTATAGGAACGGACTTCTACGGCGTTTTGTCCCGTGAACTTAGTTATCGCACTTGATTTCGGCAGAAGTAAACGTAAACCGCATTTAATTAAAAAAGTACTCTAACTTTTGCTAGTTTTCTTTTCGATTTCGCACCTTCCGGCGTTAGGCAGGCCGCAGTGTGTGGGGCTATGTCGAAATTTTCTTTCGCAATTTGCATGCTCCCATTAGTTTAAAAGAAAAGTAAAGAGCGTAATTTTTAAGGTGTCTACACTAAACCTTTTACTGTTTGCGTTTTCGAATTCAAGGAACTTTTTATCTTACATTTTACTTTACATTGACATAAATATCCTGTTTATGAAGTACATCATTAGGTTTAGAATGTGAGCACGTTTGTGGAATTACACGATGCAAAAAATAAACACAGGTACGAACAACACGACACCTATTCCTCGCATAATCTTATCGGGCCTCTGTTTATTTTTTAGTAACGCTTTATTACACATTTCTACATGTCACAATGTTTTCTCTTTAATCCTGGAGAAAAGAAAAAGCTACCTCTTAATTTAACTGTAATAGTGAACGTAATGTGTGACCTCTATTTCTGAGCATCGTAATCTAAATGACAATCGAGGAAGATATAGGCATGATAATTGTTTTTGTATATCTCAAAACCACCAGTGGAAATAATATCACGAAATTTATTGATCGGATATCACGCAATGTGTGAAAAACTCAAAATAATATAGAAACGTTTAAGACCGCTGTGCCCACCTCCTCTTGTTATAATTTGGTTGAGCCTTTTTGGAACTGAGGCATACAAAGACTTGGCCAGATCTTGAGGTTGAGCAAGACAACCCCACTCGTCTCTAACAGCCCTCAAAAGCGCGTCGCGTGATGAGTCAGCCAGGCGTCTCTTACCGCTCATTCACACTAGAAGCGGATCCGCGTTCACGAAACAATTGTGAACGCGGTTGCATAAAGATTTAGTACAATGGACCTTTTCCACATACCGACAGCACCAGGCGGTGGCTGCACGAGCTAAAAATCGAGGAAGTGACCTACCTGCACTACCAATCGATAATGGGAGCTACGCTACCAGTTTCTTCGCTCTTTGAGCAGCGGCGCCTGCCCAACGCCACTTTCAAGAGGGGCATCCGTGGCGTCAACCCAAACGTCGTGTTTTCCTTTCCGTCGACGTTCTTTTTTTGTGTAACGCAATTATATATATGCTGCAGTTACGTGTTGTACTCGCTGATATACAGCCTCCTTCCGAATTTCCTTGATTTTTCGTTCCGACTTCCGCCGCTTGGCATCGAGCGCTCGCGCGTGCGCAGAACGCTTCTCGGAAAAGGTCCATTGCAAGCGCACTTGATGACATGAAGTGCGTGTGCAATTGTACTGGACCTTTATACAACCGCGTTCGCAACGGCTTTGCGAACGCGAATCCGCTTCCAGTGTGAATGAGCGGTTAGAGAGACCTTTTTTTCATTAGGCCCCATACATTCTCGATTGAATTCATGTTTGCTCCTTTGGGTGGCTTTGGGTATTGCTTCTATGCACACATTCTCAAGACATTGTCGCGCCCATTGTGCCTGTGCACGGGACTCCTGTCGTGCTGGAGCAGAAAGCGCCCGTTCGAATTTTGTTTATCCAGCAGATGTGGCAGCATTATGTGCTGCAAGACATCTGCATGTGCCTCAGCATTAAAAGACCCCTCAATCCTGGGAAGTGCACCTAATCTGTCGAAGGTCAGCATGCCCCACACAGATACGGTACAGCGATCGCTTGCAGCAACTTGCTGGACGCATCAAATTTCACACAAAGCCAAAAAAAAGAAAAGAAACATAATTTATAATATTGTCACGTGCTAAGGAAATAATGTTATTCAAGAAAATACAGGCAAAACGTAGACGTATGTACGGTCATAAAGCATCGGGGTTAGTGGATTCACAAACACAGCTAAAACGGCTTTCGTTGATAACGTTATACGTGCTCCAGCTGCAAGTAGCTTGGTGTTTGTTCTTCCTGTGATTCTGCCAAACCGGTGCAAATGCATAGCGAGCACTGATAGGCAATTCCGCTGTTCGATTCTTTAGCTTGTTTCAATCGTTCTCTTTCGCTATTGTGTTCGACAACCCTTTCATGACTGTGAGCGAACTCAAGGCCGAGTTGTCTCTTTCGGTGTCAAATGCAACAATAGCGAGAAGGCATCACAGTCCGATGCTCAAATGCCGCGTAGCCTGCCGAAGGCCGCTGCTCAGTCAAGAACACCACAACTCTGGATGGAATTCGCTCAGAGCCATGCCGAATGTGGAGACGACTATGGACTGGAAACTAATCGTTTTCATGGACGAAGCAAGTTTTTCGAGTCATTGGGACCAAAGGCTGCAAGTGTTTCGGCCTGTCTGCATGCGGTGAGATATCTTGAACTTTGTCCCTGTTCAGCATAAAATAAACACTCGTGCATTTTAGACGTGTATTTATTTATTAGCAGAATTCCATGTAACTTTACTAGTTTTTTTTTTCTTCTTTGTGTTGGTACTGTAGATATTGTAAAGCGCTTTAAGGCCGGCCCACATAGGGCGTATTCTCGACGAATTTACGCGCGTATCAGCGAGCGTAATCACGGGATTTGGCGGGCGCTTTTTTCACAGAATGGAAGAGGGGAAGGTCGTCAAACCCCACAAGACGCTTTTCGTCGACGTCTCCTCGGCGTTTTGTCCAGTGTAGCCCGACTCGCGCCTTTCATGAAAGGAAGCAAAATGTAGATCGTCTGCTATATTATTACGTTCCGCAAGGGGACAGAAATAACTGAATGTTAATAAGCAACCAAAGCCTAATTTGCTAAACTGCTTCAAAAATGTTCGTTGCAACAACTGATCTCTATGTCTATTTGCTGGATCGTGTTTATCTTACACCGTGATCGCGTTTGACCAGCTCCGCCTATGGACAAGAATGCGGCCACGGTCGGCCTTCTTCTTGGTAGAGCTATATTATCTCTAGCCATCATAGTAATATGATGGACAACGCAATGGTGGCAGGCTGCCATAAAATAGCCGTGGATATAGTACACTGTACCGTGGGTGCTATTTCGTGCTTGATTGAAGTTGTTCGACGAAGCAGATTCTTGAAACCCGGCGTGAACGGTAGCCTCATCCTTGAGGACCCAGCGGAAGTTCTATGAAGGCGCAGCACCTGGGGAAAAGCAGCGCAGCTCGCATAGAAAGCACATTCCGTACCGGCGTCTGCTTTTGATGCGTCCTTCGATGCGACGTACTTTCGATGCGTGCTGTGCAGCGTTTCCCCGGTGCTGCGATTTCGTGAAACTTTCACCGGTTCTTCAAAAATGGGGCTACCGTTCACGCAAGGTTTCAAAAATATGTTTCGTCAAACAATTTCAATCAAGCACGACATATATCCCACGCGATTTTGATGGCAGCCGGCCACCACAACTGCTACGACGCTGTCTGTCATGGATGGATGATAGTGGCTGCAGCAGCTCTACCTTGGCTAGAGGTAATATAACTGTACCAAAAAGATGGCCGCCAGTGGCCGCATTCGCGGAGTGGGCAAACGCGATCCAGCAATTGTCATAGAGATCAGTGGTTGCAACCGTCAAGTCGCCGAAAACTCCCGGCAGGAGGACGGCCGCGATCTCTGCTCAAAACCTTTCCTTTTGTAATTCTTTTCACATCGCCCGCAACATCAATGGTATTTTCTTCGGTCTCAGTCGTTCATCGCTCGTTAGATATAGCGATTTCGTACAGTTCGCCGATAAACCGGCGAACGCGACAAGCGAGCTCCCATTGCGGCGGCCGAGTCAAACCAGCTAGCCGGCCGCACAGCTAGGCAACCCGATTCTCGAGCAACTTCCGGCTCCCTACTCGGGAGCTGATTGGCCGGCACCGCGCCGTACGCTTCCGGATACTCCAAGCCGAAACACCCCGATGCGCCGAGATCTGTCTCGGTCCGATCGCCGAATACGCGCGTATTTACGCCGACCGAGGAAGCGCTCGTCCCGACGCCCGCTGAACGTCGGGATTACGTCCGCCAAAACGCCCGCAAATACGTCGCAAATACGTCCTATGTTGTTCGGGATTTAGGCTCTCATTGTTATTGCTGCCGTTGTTAGTTCGTTTTTGCATAAACGCTAGCGGTGTGCGAATATTGAAATTTTCGAATACAAATCGAATACGAATAAGGCAAAAAAAACTAACTTCGAATATAGAATTGAATATATGTATAATAATGCAAGACAAGAGGTAACCGCAGGATTTATCACCATTTTGAAATAAATCAATGGAACTGCATTTTACTGTGCTGCAGCAGGCTAAATATACTTTTAGTGATGCACTCATTGCAGATTATCATGAAGGAAAATTTACTGATGATCTTGTTCAGAAAGTAAACGCCCCCCATGCGCCGTGACAACACTTCCGCCACTAGTGTATACCCTTTCACTAGGGATCACTATACCGGGCAGGGGCCAAGTACTTCTGGGAGAGTTTGCTTAAATACGGGTGCTTGAAACGGCCAATGCACTGCCACCACTCGCAAGGATCCTGGCCCCTGTCCGAAAGAGGATTTTCGGCGTATTCTGTAACTGTATTCTCTGGGAAACATGCCACATGTGTCTTCTCCTTGTTCATCACTGGATGGTTAAAAGCGACCCATTCACTGGATGCCACCAGTGAACAAGAATACAATGCTGACATGGCAGTGTCCCCACTTGGTTCCACGCCAGCTGTCTGGAGCTCTTTTGTCACAAGGCCTTTCAACCAGACCCTGTGGCCAGACGCCTGATGAACTCTGGCTTTAAAACGGGGTCAAGAAACATGGCCAGGCTGGCCACTTCATCAAAGTCACTCCGCAAAGCGAATCTTGATACATTTTTTTAGATTGTTAGCAAACCCCGAGTTACCTTGGCAACCTCCAAGACAATGCAGCATTCCAGAAATCATTTTAATTGGGCATGGGAATGATGTGTACTTCTCAGCACTTGTGATCACAGTTACATCAAACAAGGGCCTCAATACCTCCACAAACTCCACTGAATCTTTGTACTCGGCACAGTTAGAGCTATCGTTCTTGAGTTGGAGGAGCCTCGAGAGCTTGAGGTACTGACTATTCCATCTTATGTCAACATCCTGCACAACATGGAGCATGTTTTTGTTCAGTTGCGTCTGCTGATCGTCAAATCGTTTTTGCGCACTAGGGCTGTGTTTATAATATTCCACAATCTATCTCGCCTTCTTGCACAGTTTGTTGTGGGGTACACTTCCTCGCATCGTTGATCGCCAACTGGACCGTGTGCGCAAAACAGGCTCGCTCAAACCATGACAGCCTTCTGGCAGCCGCACAGATATTGCGGCCGTTGTCCGTCACGATGTACTTTAAGCAGTCGGTCGGTACCTCCCAGGTGGCGCATAGTTGCACGAATGATGCAGCGATGTTAACTGCCGTTTGACACTCCGGCATATGTCGCGTGTTCAAGGTGAACCTTTTCATCTCGAATTTTACGGTGAGACAATGACATGTAAGGCTAAAAAAGCCCTCGTTGGCACACGAGGTCCAGATATCGCTGGTAAAAGAGTGCCTGTTCCGTCATCAAAAGCTTTTCGTAGCTTGAACCGCACCTTTGCTTTTGTGTCTTCATATACAGGCCCGGAATGGGCACGCGCGACAATTGTGTTCGAGATCGCAGAGTGTAGCCACGGTACGGCTTCTTTCATGAGTGCTTTGAACCCCCGGTATTCAACAAAGCTGTAAGGTTTGAGATCTAAGGAGACCATCTCTGCTCCTTTATTATGAAGTGCGTTTTCTTTCTTCTGTGACAAGGGCTACTTTCTCTGTTGAAGTATATCATCTAGTGTCGGTTCACTCTTCGATGGCGTGTTCGTTGCATCTTTTTTGTACTTTTCCACTAACAAAGGGTGCTGTTTCATGTGATTTTGAAGAGTTGTGGTTGTTCCCGTCGGCGTTTGAAGAGCACGTTCGCACGACTTGCGCTGAGTTGTCCTTGACGAGAGTCTTGTGTAGCACCGCCAAAGAAGACTTTTTCCGGTTTTCTTTTTCTGCTTGCTCGGTGGTTCATCATCCGCCGTTGGTGCTATTCTTGGAGAACACACTCTAGCGAGGACGGTACCAGCTACTTTGGTACGACCTCCGACAGAGTTTCGTTGGTTACGTAGCGGCGTAGCTAGCGTTGTTTACGTCTTGGCTTCGCGGGAGTGGCGGGAGTTGTTGTAGATGGCAATGCAATGTTCTGTTCGCATCGTTGACTCGCACCTAGCTTTTTCGGTTTTTAACTTTCAAACATTTATATTAGATAACACTCTCGAGATACGCTTATTTTACTGTATCAATTTATAGACCGCGCAATTACACGACATATTGCTATAAACGTTCCACACAATAAGGGACTGGATGAAAAACAAACCAAAACTGATCATGTCTTGCCGACATCGGACTGATAGAAAGGAAACAGACCAGTTTTGTACGGAACAGCGTTCCAAGGAACGGCGTTCCTGGAACGCGTTCTTTTTAGGAGGAACGAGGGAACGCCACTGTTCCATTTGGCATCGGTGGAAATGGAACGGGAACTCGTTACCTCTTTACTGGAACGGAAAAAGGAACGGCGTTCCTTTTTTTCGTTCAGTGGGGCAATTTGTATTTTATTTCTAAGACGGAAATTCTGAAAGTACAAAAACAATATGTTTACGAAGAGCAGGATCTCGTTAACTTTTTGCTTACTTATCTTGAAGATTATTTTCTTTGGTCCTCGCTTGGTAACAGTCGGGTGCAGGAGAGCTATTGGACATTGATTCTTTTTGGTGCCCGAGGCTGCAGTAGAAAAAAAGAACTTTTAGTTGAAGGAAAAGAAACAGAAAGAGGGACGTTTCAAACTCAGATACTTCCTCTCCTTGAATGAATTTTGAGCTTCCACAAAAAACCTTCAGTTAAAAAAGAAAAAAACAGAGAACCAGACACTGAACGCACCCTTGTATCCCGAACATTGGTCACTTGAAAGATCACCAAAAATTAACCATTATTATTTCTTCCTTGTCCCCCACGTTCACACTGAACAACGAATCCAACATTAACAAAGAAGGACTCGCAGTTTTTAAGACCGAACTTCCAAAAGCCCTACCCTCTTCTTCACTTGCCCGTCTTGCGGATAGCAACATCGAAAAGCAAGTTTTGTTAAGTTGTAACAAGGGACTTTGCTAGATTGAAACATGTGAGGTTGTTGTAAAACACTCGTGCAATGTGGGGTAACAGCACATTTGGCTCGTTTCAATTACCCACCAAAAACATGAATATGGTTAAAAGCTGAGATTTTAAAGGTGAATCTACGTATAATCAAATGAAACCCTGCTTCCGCTTGTTTTCTACTCCTGGTGCTCTTCCATATCAGTATTCAAATTCGTAAGATCCCATGTGATGAGATAGGCAACAAAAAGATTTTCGTTGATTTAACTAAGTATAGTAATCAGCAAACTACAAACGTAACGTATATGTAACGATACGTTCCATTTCCTTAACTTTAACGGGAACGAGTTCCTTTTTCACAAATGGAACTTGTAACGGGAACGCGTTCCAAAAATCAGAAGGAACAAGAAACTAGATTTCGTTCCTTTTTTTGAAGAACGTGTACAACACTGGAACAAACCAATACCACAGGCATCATACGCATTTCTCAGTGAATAAACATATTCGTAGGTGAATGCTTGGCACGCAGATTATTCGTTACTTGCTCGTATATTTGCAGTTTGTACGAATATTCGCCGCTTTTCCAGAATATTCGGCCGTGGCCGAAACTTTTGAATATGCAATTTTGGAATCGAATACGCTTCGATAAGGAAAATGTTCTATTCGTATTCGATATTTCGAATATTCGCACACTTCTATTGTCGTCATATGGCAGCTATAATCAGAATGTCTTGCTGCTCCGTCGTGCTCCTTCGACGCCTAACATGCGGGGCATCCTCCGCGCCTTTTCTCTGCTGACGGTTGTGGGAGACGAGGGTGGAAGACGACAGGGCGTAGGGCACGTGACAGGTGGTCGGCCGAAGGCACGAGCTGGCGCCAGACAAAGCGTGCTGTGCGAGGCTGGGGCAGGGCAGGAACGATGGAGCCTTTCTGGCTGGTCTGGCCCATGGCGATCCCCGGAGCGGTCCACCAGCGAGGATCTAACAAGGAACAGAGGGAACGGCGAGCCCTGGCCACACTGGCCTGGGCCATGACGATCCCAGAGTGGTTCCGCAGCGAGAATTGGGCTATGATAGCCCGGGACAGCTAGCTTACGCAGCGCTTGCGTGGAAAGGGCGATCCGCAGGCCTGGACACGGACTTCAACTGCGAGCTCTGAACAACGGGCGACAACCAAAGTCTGCAGGCCCGGAGTGTAGGCTCTCGAGGACGGGCAACCGGAAAGTACTGTAAACCCGTTCGCTGTCTCCCCGTTGTACTGAGTGAGTCACTTCCTGGGAGACGAGCGAAGCGCATACCGGTCGGGCAGCGATTATTAGTAGAGCGAGATTACCACAAAGAGTATAACAAATGGCGCATCCGACATGGGGCCCGGTCGGTATGCATCTGCTTTTGTTTGTTCCCCATATGGACGAGGATTCGTTGGGCGGGTTGTTCACTAACGCTAGCGGTGCCCGTTGAGACAAAGTATGTTGGAATTCTGGCGACTTGTCTCATAGCAGAGCTTAGAAGGTGTGTGCCTCGTCGTGCCGAATACCGAAAGGACTCGAAAGACAAGGTTGTGGACGCGCGCTCTCGAGCACCCCAAAATAGCGGTTAGGAGGATTTGACGCAACCGGGGGTTTACGAGGATTGCGAGTAAGATTAAGTAAGTCGTCTTCGGGGGCAGAGGAGAGGACCGTATGCTCGCTGGAGGGCAGGATAACGACGGGCAGGAGGGGATACAGCCAGGACTTGTTGCAGATTTAGGATTTGTTTTTATTAGGATTGAGGATTTAAAACGAGAAGACGAATTTACCATTCAGGGCTGGGGTGATGGGGTGAGCAAGTAAGCGCTTGTCGAGGGCCAGGGTGCAGATGGGTCTCTGTCAGCGGGTGAAGAAAAAGTGCGGGAATAGCAGTTGGCACCGGGAACGCCGGCGGAAGAGATTGTCAGTTATATTTCAATCTTCAGCACCCTTGCGACTTGCACTTTGTTGCAACCACATTCGAATTTTTATATGCTTTCAGCCTTCTTAGGGATTGTCACTATGCTATGTTTCCTGCGTTTTGTAAGGGCCTTCTTTAACACTGTGGACGCAGACAACGAATTTGGAAAATGTATTAAAACGTAAAGCTCAAGTAGACGGTAGAGAAGAGAGAGGACACACAGTTGCTGAACATACAACTCCTGGAAGATGTAGTCAGCGCCGTTTGATACCCCTTATGAATGACACCTGAAGGCTCGTGCCCTTAGAAGAACGACAGCGGACAGCGAAATGTGTTCCGCAAGTTTTGGACGAATAGAAAGAGCGATTTCTTTATAGATTCGACGAACATCACAACACGAACCAAGATCACAAATCAGGGATGGGCATAATACATGCAAATATGTACCGAAATACAAATACAAAATACTTCGTCAAAATGTATTTAATTACAAATCGAATTACATTTCCAAAAAAGTATTTAAGTACAAGATACAAATGCAACCAAATGTATTTGGTTTTCTCCAAATACTTTTCCAAATACATTCCGCAATATTTGCGTCAGCGACTTCAGGGCGCCTGCAGCGGGTTTCTGGGTATCTCCTTTTAATTTCGCGTCGCACACTCGGGAGTTAGTGTGCGAGGCTCTAGTAACGTAATAGAAATATAATCACAAAAAATGCAATCAACTTGGACGTAATAGGTGAAAAAGGTACAGAGCTTCAAGCAGCCTTTTTTTTTGTCGATTACATTTTGGTACATGACCAACAAAGAACCGAGACGACCAAGACGCGCAGCACTAGCTAGAGAATTTTTTTATTGTTGCAACTCGCACCAGTTACGAGAATCTGGACGACCCGCGCATTTAGAATGTTCCAGGCAAAAATATGGATGGAAATCAGGCTGGAAAGCATCACAAGTTGTCACAGGCACTTATTTAGCCAGTCTGCCTGTGAACTATTCTTGCCCTGGACTAGCACCGTAATCACAAAGTCACTAAACGCTTGTGCTTGATTGAGAGACACTGCATTCGGTGCAGAACGTAGTTTTCTTCCTGCTCTGGACAGTGACAAAAAAAATTTGAGGGATGTATTTTCCCCCACAAAATAGTATTTAATTACAATTGTATTTGAAATACCCGCGTTTCAGTATTTAAATACACACGTCAAATACATTACCCAATTCGTAATTAAATACAAATGCAAAATACACAAAGTATTTTAAATACGTATTTCAAATACTTGTGTTTGAAATACTGCCGACCCCTGTCACGAATCAACCTTGTTTGCGCGTAGCAGAATATGACAACAATCCAGCATTTGTGTTCGATAGAACATGTGTAGAACGCGGTGTCGAGGCTACAGCTGAAGCGAAAACCGAAACAATGGCGGCGACTCGATTTGCGGTGTTCAAAGTTCCGCTTGTCGAGGACAGTATTAGTTTACACGTAATCGGGCATGTCATATTTCATGACGGATTCTCCGCTGACTACACATCATGAGGCTCCGTCGTGCTAATCCTCGCTTGGGTTTTCTGCACCCTCCTTTTCGCGACCTTTTCTTCTCGCAGCCCTATGACGTACTTGGTAAAGGTAAAGAGATGTCGTGCCAGGGTAAAGACGTGTCGTGGGAATACACAACTGGTGAACGAGGAGTTCGGTAGGCGAGAGTGACGAACTCGATTCTGAAAACGTGAATTTTCTGGGTATTTTTAGTTGATGTTGTATTTATTCAAATACGATTAATGAATATACTGCATGCGTTCTTCTCTATAAGTGTTCATGAGCGCGCTAGAATGAACATCGAGCACAAGACAGTTATTTTATCCTGTGAATCGATAATGTCACAGAATTTAATAGACGCGATCCTATTGAAAACATGTTTCTGGGGGCAACTTTATTGATTTTTGAGAGGTATTGACATACCTTCAGACGTTTTTAAGAGGACTGAGAGGCTCGTCATAGTTTTCTAATAAATCTTGTACCCTTCAAGAATTTCTGAAGGATTTAGCTGAGAAGGACGTCTTAGTTTTTTAGGCCATGGTGTTTGTCACACCCTTTCACGGGGGAGCACTTTACCCATCAAAATTATTTTAATGGGACTGTAGGACAATCCACGTAACCCTAAAATGTATGTGTCGGAGAAGCCGCTTGGCCATTTTCTATCAGAGCGGCAGCAACGAGCGGTGGCGCACTGTCGGCTTCCCATCCCACGCGTGGCATCTGAGTGTACGAATAAGAACGTCACTTAGTACTTCGTTTCTTGCGCCTTTTGCTACGTTCTGCTTCAGCAACTCGTTCAACAAGCGAAAAAAAAAACTGACGACGTCACCGTGACGGCACCAGGATAACACCGTGAGCGTTTTCAGGATTTCCTCAACGGAGGCGGCTGTTGGTTCTGCGATGGTAGTTTACGCTAAGTGTGTTACTGACAGTGTGTGTGTGTATATATATGTGTGTGCGTGTGCCCGTGTGCGTGAGCGTTTGTGTCTGTGTGCGTGCGTGTGTGTGTGTGTGTGTGTGTGTGTGTCTGATGCATCCGCTCCGGAAAGGGTGTTTCTCACACCCTTTCCCGAGTACTTTATCGACAGTTTTCCGGCACATAAGCAAGCCTCGGGACGGAGATTGAAATGGAAGCCACACTTGTTGTCAAGAAAGCGTTTGCGGCACAAACGGTCGTCCGCGCGAGACGACCATTCTTTCGATCCATGGATGTTATCCACCTTCTGCGCCTTTCAAAGTTCGTCGGGAACTTGTGGAAACTTACTCCGCTACTTTTTTTGTAATTTTTGGTGTAATTAGCGGCTACACAGATTTGCGGCACCCTTAAATGTTATGACGCCCATGCAAAATATGCGCCCTTCTGCCCACACCACCCGGCTCCGGCGGTATCGCAGCGCCGCCGCAGCTCCAATGTCAAGCCCGCGTGTTCGTCTATACGAGGTTTATGCTTGTACTTTCCCTATTGAAAAAAGCCTTAAGCCTCAATGTCTTTTGGGACCCTGTCAGCCCTTCAAAATCCTTCAGCCCTTCGAACCCCTTCAACACTTCAGACAATTAGCCTCTCAATTCTTTAGACGCCCAAATAACGGTGAACCGCAGACCAAAAATGTTGTTTAAGAATAGATAGGGGCAAAAAAACTGCAATATTTTGAGAAAAATTAGATTTTGGGGTTTATGGTGCTTTATTATTTTTCTAGCTTTATATTTTTTACGAAAAAATATTATGTGCCTTCGATGACTGTAATACTAGTCAAATACGCAATTGAAGACCTCCCCGCCACACAGAACGGCATGAATATGAGCTACTTTTCTGTACGTGGTTCTCAAATTGTGACGTTGGCCGAAATTACATTAACGTTGAAAAGTAGGCCGAGCCATCTCCTCTACATTCAGTTTTATATAGCTTCGATTCCAGTAGAAAAATTAACAAAATATTTTTTTTTTGCCGCGAGGGAGTATCGCAACGCTAACAATCAAACGGTTTTTTTTTGTATAATTTCGGAGCATCTTCACCGTTTCCACAAAAGTGTTTTTGTTCTTAAAATTGTCCTATCACAACCACATTGGCCAGTCATATACTTTAGGATATGTAAAATTCATCTATCTAAGTTAGTTCAGAAGGAAAATTTTGATATTTATGAACAATTTAGGGAAACTTCCGTTAGCCCGTTGAAAATATCGTCTTTGCGAGTTCTAATTGTTTAAAAAAAATAACTTTCAAACACTTTATTTTTCGTTATTTATTTCACTCAGTGGTTTAAATGAAGGGAATTTGTGCATTTCGTTAGACGCTTTAATTGTGATGCTATGTCCCACGTTTGCGCAACAAATTGTATTTTTCTGCCTGTGCATTGCGTCGAGAACATAAAAAATAAGCCATATCAAATCTAACACCAGATTTCTAATGAGAAGATTAAGAACTATAGACTGCGGTAATTTCATTTAGTTATCCTAAATAATAAAAGCAATGTTTTCTCCCGGGTTATTTTTTCTTAAAACGTCATTATAAGTTTATTTTAGATGGCATTTTTAATTCATGTAAAACGCAGAGACAATCTAACCAAAGTGCGCTCGAACCCGATTGCAAGCAGCAGTAGACTGAAGTAATCAGACCAAAAAGTGGCCACCGAGTTCTTTGTAAATAAAATATTTTCCGAAGTACTCACAATCCCGGTGGATAAATTCCTATATGTACGATAGTTTACCTCCTAAAGCCGAGCAGGTCCACCACACAGAAACAAAATAATAAACACTGCCAGCAGCACGTTCAGCAAAAGCCACGAGGCTGAAGCCAACATCGGCTGCCGTGGATGAAATCCCAAGCGCGGTCACTATGTCGTCCCTTTTACCGTCGCGGGAGAATCTCTGACGTTGTTGTGAAGCCGGACGTAAGAAGAGGCGCAAGAAACAGGGACTTTCTTATCCGCACACTGAGCTGCTTAGAGCATAGATCGCACGTGTGGGACGAGAAGCTTGCACTGAGCGACTGCTGGTTGCAGCTGCCTGATGCAAAAGGCCCAAGTCACCTCTCCGACGCATATGTCCTAAAGGGTCACGTGAATTCTCCAACAGACTCGGTAAAACTATTTGGATGGATCACGTTCTTTTTCGAAAATGATTGCGACGGGCATCATAGCCCTCTCAATAAACTATGGCTGGCTTTTCACACCCGTCAGAAAAATCTTGATGGGTAAATTAAGCCTTTTAGAAGATTTCCCCTGGCATCTCAGAGCTCTTAGAAATTATTGAACGATATGGGTAAAGTCCTTTCAAAGATCCTGGTGGGCCCCACAGACACTCTTTCAATAGAGTTTTCTGCTATGGGCTTGTGTGATATGTGCCAAATCTGTGTAACGGTCTTTTGTTACCCCCGAGAGTATAGCTAGTGGCGCCAAATCCAGCCCTTAAACACATGCTGCGTTAAAATTACAGCTTATTCTAAAGTAAACAAATGTAGTATTTACGCACCTTTCCGTATTTCTCGAAGGTTGTATTTTTAGGTAGGACGGGCCTAATCTCGGGCCTTCCAGCCAAATCCACAATGCTGTCCACTGCAGGCATAAAATTTCCGACCGCCTGGTTCGATTTCAGAAGGCTCGCAAACGAGTTGGCCAAGACAACGACCATGATCAGCCAGGCACCCACCAGGAATCTCTGCGAACTGTGCCGATAGTGTCTCGGCGAGCCTGCGGGAGAAAAGGCAAACAAATGTAGTTTTAAAAAAAGCGACCTGGAGCAATCCCACTCGTATGGCAACGCCTGCCCCCTCCCACCAAACGTCATCACTAATGGACCCAGATAGCACCGCCAACATTGCGCCAGTATCGGCGCAAGCATGTCTCGCGGCGTCTTTTAACAAACGCAACGCTAGCGCATGGCGTCGCCAAGACGGATCGGTCTGTCACCTTGTGGCGACTCGTCGAGCTCCATCTGTTTCCCGCTTGGGGCAGGTGGAGCATCTGTTAACAGTGACGGCATATGCAGGCCTTTTCTTCAAGGCGGTATAAACTGGAGACGGTTCGTCACGAGGCCTATTCACATGCTGCAGATCACTAAAGGTACGAACACGCTAGCAAAAAAAACACGCGCGGCAAGCCCCTGGCGTCATTCCGCATTCTGCAAAATCTTTTCTGCGGAAGGGTTTGTCTCCCTCAAAACAAATAAACTCCGAGGCTATTTTTTTTTTTTTGCGGCGTTCTGCGTGCCGCAAGCAAAAGGGGACCAATCCGAAGCCTCGCATTGAGTCACGTGCAATACCGGGGTTATGTTTTTCACGCTTACCCAGCGCGTCTTTTTGCGCCGCCAGCTGCCATGAGCGGAAAACATGGAGAATATCGCAGGCCCTTGTTACCATCAGTTACCATCAAGAGAGCGTAAGATCTTATGTGTTGTCACGTGACTGCCGCGTGGGCAAAAGGCAGGCTGGTGCGGCCTTTCCGACACAGGAGGGCGCTTTGAATCGCGCGGCGTTCCGGCTCGTTTTTTCTGTCGCCGTACCTTTACTCAGGGCTATATCGACGCATCACTGACCCTCCGCTATACATAACGTCTCAACAGCAGAAACAGCGAAAAAAAAAAAGGAGGAGACACGCACAGGAGGACACCATCACCAACTTTCGTAAATAGCAACGCCTCGGCGCATGCAATAAAATGAAAATTTCAACTGAACAACACAATACATAACAATATTTCCCGAAAATATATTAGGTGAAAGTCATACAATATCAATAAGCTATATTGTAACTTTTGAACGCGTTAATTTCTATTTTGCGCGTCTACAAGTCTTGTGTATGCTATTGGCCTGCCTTCACAAAATGATCAATTTCTGCTTTTCGTGACAAAGAATTTTAATGCTCCCGAGGACTGTAATTGCCTGAGTATCATACTACGCAAAGCAATGATAATCTTGATATTTCCTGGAACAAAATGTATTCCACGAAATTCCGTCCTTGTTTATCGTTGTGTGTGTGTATTCGTATTTTGTCCTTGTCTTTTTTGCTCTGTTTCTGCTGTTATGGATAGCCAATTCGTTAATGCTTCCATTTAACGAGCGATCTCTTGTTATTATAAACTCTAGCCGCCCCAAATAAATGTATAGTATGTCAGTGTTACGTAAAAACAATAAGAAAATGTTGTACGTAACCAAAAAACGCGCACGAAAAAAATAATCTAAGCTTATTTATGAGGATTTGTTCTTCACGAAGTGATGCAGGTACCTCTATTCGTTTCCTTATATCGTTAAGAAGTTGGTTATACTTATCCTCAATTATTGTTTTTTAAACTGCTGCGGGATACGTTTATCTATCGAATTGAGGCTATATGTGCAAAATGACGTTCTTATCACGAAGTTTCTGCCGTTTCCGGGGTGCACTGGAGAACACCATTCACTAGACGGCCTTCCGTCATTGAATCATCTGAGCCAGTCAGAAAAGCGATCGGTACTTTGTTAACCACCGAGTCCGACTCGGCAGTTTGTTAACTGCCGAATCGCCGTCGTGTACTGCATTCCACTGTCTTGTGGTGAAGCCTATGTGGCCCAGACTGGACGCTGTAGTAATTATAAACTGAGGGAGCCCTGTAACTCTCTCCGCAACACTCCGTCTGGCTACTTAGCAGTTCACTGCAGCAAATGTGAATGTGCTCCTGTTAAAAAAAAAAACAATTAATGTTTTGAGGACGATTTAGGGAGCAAAGAGCGAGGGAGGTTTAGAGGCTTTTATTACCGAAACTATGGATGATGGCTGCATAAATCATCCGTCGCTTGCTTTGACAAATACTGAGGAAGCATTCTTATCTGCGACAGTACCATGCGCACGTTAAGGGGGGTGGTAATAAAAAGGGGTTCCTTCGTTTTGTAGATTAGAACCGGTAGGGTGGGGAGGAGGAGGGGGGAATCGAATGACGCATGTGCAGCCGGTGAAGGGAACTTTCTTGGTGTTTTTCCAAGTTTTAATACAACTTCAGCTGCGAGTAAGCGCTTGTCTGTTGTACGTGTCCTCTCTTTTTCGTCCTTGTTTTTTGCGCGCTTTCTATTCTATCATGCATCGCTGGCTGGACAAGCAATCTCAGTGCAAAAACAAAGTCCCTATTTTTTACCTACTGAGACCGCCCGTGACCATTGAATTGCGATACTGGTCGACATGAACCCCGCATGATACTGTAAAACGTAAGTCAATGATCAGTGTTATGCGGACACCAAGGAGAAGTGTATACACAAGTTCATACGTAAAACCCTAGTTTGCGATGTCAGACCTATAGTCTGACGTTTCACACGTTGCGCTGAGTATCACCCTCCAAACTTTATTTTTACGAGTGCCGAAGCGCTTAGTGGACCTTGATCGTCGCTGAGCCCCTTTCATAGTTTTCTCTATGGACAGCTTAAAGCAAAGCTGAAACATTAAACTTGAAGAAAACGAGAAGGGACGGACAAACACAAACTTCCAACTGGCAACATTTATTGACACCAAGGGTTTGCCTATATACAGGAAAAGGAAGAGGGTGAAAACATGAAAGCCGTTTACAACTTCCTGTAACACCGAATTAGAGCGCAGCTCTTGAGGAGGAGGAGAGGAAGGTTACTGAAGGGAAGGTATATCCTTCCTCCCTCCTCTTCACCTCCTCATCCTGTCTGCTACTCCTTCCTCCGAGCGGCGTCGCCGTCACCTCACGAGGGTCACGTGACGTCACCGGGGTCACATGACCTCACGGGGTCACGTGACCCCTATGAGGTCACGTGACGATGACGGTGACGTCATTAGTGACGTCACCAGTGATGTCACTGATGACGTCATCATCACTACACTCTAAAAAAGCCCGTGCGTCTCCTTTTCCGCACAACACTCGGAGAGCCAATCAGCGCAACTTACAGAGGCAACTCAGCAAATGACGATGCCGAAAGTTATGTTTAGACCAAAAACCGCAGCCTGAGTTGTGACATTAAGCAATGCAAAACGTCACGCTTGCATTTCTTGATGTCACAACTCAGACTGCGTTTGTTAGGCTAAACATATGTTTCGGTGTCGTCATTCGCTGAGCTGCCTCCGTAAGTTGCGCTGATTGGCTTTCCGAGTGTTGTGCGGCAAAGGAGACTCACGGTCTTTTTTTAGAGTGAGACGTCATCAGTGACGATGACGTCATCAATGACGGCACTGATGAAGTCATCAGTGACGTCATGCGTCCCATAATGCACCGCGTGGTTACGCCGACGGCGACGCCGACGCCACTCAAGCCGGACACGGGCGCCTAAGAGCTGCGCTCTAAAAGGTGGAAAGGAGGAGCACTATGCGTCAAGGGTACGTCGCTGTCGGGAATGTAAAGGGGGGGGGGGGAGGAAGCTCTGAACTAAGAAATCTTATCTCTTTCCCCGAAAGGGCAATGGAGGGGGAAAACGATGTTGTCCTTGGATCGACACATGGCGAAGGCTTCCAGAATCTCCCGATCATACCTCCAGGTGTGACCCCCGATTCTTGTGGTAGAGGGAAGGACGGCCGAGCAGGAAGTACATTCCGATGCGCATTTTGCGATCAGGTGGTGAATAACCTCTGAGCCGTTGGAGACCGCTTTTTTAACCTCGTTCGAGTGCTCTCTCAGGCTCTCTCAGGACCGCCTGAGAGAGCACGCGAACGAGGTTCAAAAAGCGGTCTCCAACGGTTCAGAGGTTATTCACCACCTGATCGCAAAATACGCATCGGAATGTACTTCCTGCTCGGCTGTCCTTCCCTCTACCACAAGAATCGGGGGTCACACCTCGAGGTATGGTCGGGAGATTCTGGAAGCCTTCGCCATGTGTCGATCCAAGGACAACATCGGTTCCCCCTCCATTGCCCTTTCGGGGAAAGAGATACGATTTCTTAGTTCAGAGCTTTCTCCCCCCCCCCCCCCCCCCCCCACACACACACATGTTCTCGACAGCGACGTACCCTTGACGGCATAGCGCTCCTCCTTTTCACCTTTTTTCACCCCTTCCTTTTCTTGTATATGAGCAAACTTTTGATGTCAATAAATGTTTTTGCCAGTTGGAAGTTTGTGTTTGTCCGTCCCTTCTCGTTTTCTTCCTCAAGTTTAATTATCCCTACCAACCCGCTCGTTCTGTCCTTAAGCTGAAACACTTCTCGAAAAAAACAAAAAAACAAAACAAGTTAGAGTGTGAATTTCGTCGTTTTTTTTTCCCGTGAATCTAAATGTCGCGTTCGTTCTCCCTGAAGATAAAACTAAGCGAAAGAAAACGCGAAAAACCTCCGACGAGGCGTGACGTCATAAGGGGATATTTGGGCCGCCAAGCGCGAGTCGCTAGTGTGGACAGCACGTGCAATTGCAAGCTTGCCAGGTTTATTGCCCCGGACTCACACCAGTTGTGACGTCTCTATATGACCTTTTTTGAAAATAGCAAGGGTGCACGTGCATAGCTTTGACAGGCGCTGAGGATGTGTGAAAGCGAAGAGTCCGAAAACTCCTAGTGTGACGTCACGCCCCGGAAAGGAGGGGCTTCAGCGGTACTTTGAAAATTTATTTCTGCAGCCTACGTTCACCAAATCGAAACATATTCTCAATATTCGTGAACCTGGATGCCAAATAAAGACAATTTAGGTGTTGTTTTTTCTAAAATACAGAACCGCTTCATTTTCTCTTTAAGGAATGCAGGGTTTTGCGTATTATACTTCCACCTCCTGATTCGTTCTGCGGTGTTCTTATATACTAAAAAGCGGGCGAAACCAGTTCGCAAAACGACGTCCGATACAATGCAAAACAGACACCAAATTAAAAAAAAAAAAAAATTACACTTTAATGACTCCGGATATGTGTGGACAGGAGTAGAGAAACATCCATAGCACCGGCAATGGGCGGGAAGTGGCGGAGGGGGGGGGGGGGGATATGAGCGGAAAGGGATACAAACAAACCTTAGTACACAGGGGCTCGACAGAGAGAAAATGCCTCGTTTGAAGGATTATTAGTGGCTTCGAGGTGAGAATACGACAAAAGCAACTGGTTCATTGCAACAACGGCAACTGCCCTTTTGTCCTTTCGTAGGGTTCCCGAAAAGCGATAAGCGCACTTTGCTCCCGTGCAAGGTTTGGGAAGCAGGCGAGAAGTGTGGACCGCCTTCCCCTCCGAGGGGCTCTCCGGCTCGTCAGGCCCGGATGAAAGATACGCAACTTTGGACTCGGAATGCAGGACCGGGATAACGTCGCGTTGACGTCACCTTTGACGTCACTTCCCTTTCCCGGATTTGTTCCGGCTCACGTTTTGCGAGTTTCTATCGACTGCCAGTAAAGGGCGGTCCAAACGAGCCCGCAAGACGTCGCCCGAAAAAATGCAAAGAACGAAACCAGTTTATATATATATATATATATATATTTGAGGGCGATCTGTTGAAGAACAACAGCGATGGCTGCTACAAATATGCCTGAAGAAAAACCCCCAGCTCGTGCAACACAACTGCGCGGGCTCCTTTTCGTCTTTCGCGACAGTGTCCGTCGTCGTCGTCTTCGTAACATTTTCCCCCGTGGTGGTATGGCCGGTCATCCGGCACTAGGGTGTTGGTTTTTGAGCAGAAGTACGGTTTCACGTGAACGATGTCCTGGCACCTCGAGCGATGGTCGCGGGGCTGGGTCACGGGCACTATATCGTAATTGATGTCGGAAAGGCAACGAACAATGCGATACGGCCCAACAAATTTTTTTAGGAGCTTTTCGCATTTGCCGGTTTGGCGAAATGGTGTCTTGAGTAAGGCGAGATCACCAACATTATAAGAGACTGGTATGTGAGTGTCCGCATGGCGAAGGAGTTGTTGTTGTTGGGACTGCAGAGTTTGCAGTCGGGCAAGTTGGCGGGCATCTTGGGCTCGGGACACGATGTAAGATGTGTAGGGATCCGAACAATTTTCCACGTATGGCAAAACAGTGTCAAGAGTCGTGAGTGGATCACGAGCGTATAAAAGGTAATACGGCGAAAATCCTGTAGTTGTTTGTCGGGCGGTATTGTATGCGTAAGTAACAAAAGGGACGATTGCGTCCCAGTTGGTGTGGTTTTCTTCAACATACATTGACATCATGCTTGCTAGTGTATGGTTCAGTCGCTCGGTGAGCCCATTCGCCTGCGGGTGGTAAGCAGTTGTTACATGATGGACTGTACTTGCGAGCTGCAGGACTTCATTGAGAAGTTTGGCAATCAAGGGCGTGCCTCGGTCACTTGTGATTGACTGTGGAGCGCCATGGCGTAGCAGAATGGAGTTCCGAAAGAAGTTCGCAACCTCTCTTGCGGTAACATCAGGAACTGGCTTAGTTTCAGCATAGCGGGTATTGTAGTCAATGGCTACAATGACCTATCGATTGTTGTTTGCAGACGTGGGAAATGGGACCAAGAAGTCAATTCCAATTCTTTGGAAGGTGGTGAGAGCGAGTGAAGTGTTCCGGGTGGTTTTGTCGTTGGGTGTTTTCTTGTTTGGCAGTCGTGACATGATCGGACGTATTTGTTGATAGCGCGATACATTCCGTTCCAGAAGTAACTGGCTCGAACTAGAAAATAGGTTTTCGGAGTAGCCGAGATGCCCGGAAGCTGGGTCGTCATGATTAGCGCGAATAATGTCGTTTTGAAGGAACGGGGAATGACAAGAAGTCAGGGGCGCCCTTGCGGTTCATAATTTTGCCTGAATAGTGTCGTCCCGTTGTGAAGCGCAAATAGACACGCTATGCGTGCTGTGCGTTGAGGGGGATGTGGGTTTGTGCCACGAAGATATTCAATTATTGGCTTAAGGAAAGGATCAGCCATCTGGGCTGCGGCAATGTTAACATGGGTCAGAGGAGCCGTTGCGAGGGAAATGCCTGAGTCTTGGAGAGGAAAGGCTGCTGGAAGGGGGCACCGGGACAAGCCGTCGGCATCCAGGTGTCTTTTTCCTGATTTGTAGAGGACGGTGAAGTTCTAATCTTGAAGTTTGAGAGACCATCTTTTGAGGCGGCCTGACGGATCTTTAAGACTGGCGAGCCAGCAGAGGGCATGGTGGTCGGTCACGATGCGAAAATGAATGCCATAGAGATAGGGACGGAACTTTGATATGGCCCATATAACAGCCAGACATTCCCGTTCAGTGATAGTATAATTTCGCTCAGCTGGTGTGAGGGTGCGACTTGCGTATGCGATAACCTGTTGGGTGCCTCTAGAATTCTGGGCCAAGACTGCTCCGATGCCGTGTCCACTTGCGTCGGTGCGTATTTCGGTTTCGGCTCCTTGGGTAAAGTGACCGAGGAATGGACTGCTTGTCAAAGTCAATTTTAGGGATCCAAACGCCGGGTTTTGCGATGGTCCCCATCCGAATTTGGTGTTGGTGCGAAGGAGCTGATTAAGAGGTTCCGCCACGTGAGCAAAGCCAGGAATGAACTTGCGGAAATAAGTGCACAATCCAAGAAAAGCACGGACGTCCTTTTGAACTTTCGGAGTAGGAAATTCTGAAACGGCTCGAAGTTTGTCAGGATCCGGGCGAATACCATCAGCGCTTACTAGATGCCCAAGTACTTTTAGTTGTCGAGTTCTAAATGTGCATTTCTTGAAGTTTAACTGTAGGCGGGCGGACCGGAAGCAATCAAACACTTGTTTGAGGCGGTGCAAATGTTCATTAAACGTCCCTGAAAAGACGACATCGTCAAGGAAGCACAGGCATACATTCCGAGTGAGGCTGCGGAGCAACGTGTTCATCATCCTTTCAAAGGTTACGGGGGCGTTGCAGAGACCAAACGGCATTACGTTAAACTGATAAAGGCCGTCAGGTGTAATAAAGGCTGTTTTCGCTTAGTCAGCTTGAGCGACAGGTATCTGCCAGTAGCCGCTTCAGAAATCCATTGATGAAAAAAATGGTGAACCTTGCAGTGCGTCTAAGATGTCGTCGATCCTTGGCAGTGGGTAAACATCTTTCTTGGTCACCTTGTTTAGACTGCGGTAGTCCACGCAGAAGCGCCACGAGGCATCCTTCTTTTTAACTAGAACGACGGAAGATGACCAAGGGCTGAAGGAGGGCTCAATTATGTTGTTCTCCAACATTTCGGTGAGATGTTGTTGGATGGTTTTACGCTCCATGGGTGAGATTCGATAAGGTCTGCTTTTCACTGAAGATGCATCCCCGGTATCGATACGATGGTGCACCACGGACGTTTGAGCGAGAACTCGGCTGTCGAAGTCGAATAAATCGGAATATGCTGATAGAAGGGTGACCAAAGAGTAGTGCTTCTCGGCCGGTAAGGCGGCATCCACCATTGTTTTTATCATGTCGCTAGTGCGGCGAGCAGATGTCTAGAGTAGAGACAACCAGTCGACGATACGTCTGTGTGAAGAGGGGCAATGATGTGATCTTCATCTAGGTTTATAGTTGGTACTTGAGTGTTTCGTGGAAGTATTTGCGGCTCGGGAGAGGTGCTAGCAAGGCAAACAGGAACGTGGCCTTCCACTATGGACACGAGGGAATAGGGAACGGCAACATTTTTCTTCAGAAATAGTCTTTCGGAAGGTTCAACTTGTGCGTAGGTTCCTGTGATAGGTGGCTCGGGACTCAGCTCGACAATGACGGCGGATAGGGGTGGTACAAGGAGGTTATCATCTGTACGAAGGGTCTGGGGAGATGAACTAGGAGGATCATCCACAGAATCGTAACTGTTCAATTCTAGCTCACCGGCTGCACAGTTTATAAGGGCGTCAGTCGACGTTAGGAAGTCACATCCTAAAATAACATCAGCGACGCAGTTTGAAAGCACAAGGAATTCAATGATGTAGGACATGCCTGCAAGGGACAGAGGTATGGTGGCACATCCTAGGGGTTGGACTAATTCACCATTGCCCACGTGCAATAAGTGTCCACTGGCTGGAGTGAGCACCCTACGTAAACGGCGACAGACGTCTTCTGAGATGCATGACTTTGCGGCTCCCGTGTCGACCAAGGCGACGAATTCGTGTCCTCCGATACAAACATTGACGGTAGTCGGCCCAATTAAAGGAGGATTTGCGTCAAATTGGGGCAGCGCAGCCTGACCTCCGGTGGCAACGCAGGCTGCCCTCTTTAGTTTGACGACGGCGTCGACGCAACTGCAGCGCGGTTGAATGGAAAAACGGAGCGGCGGCGTGTTGGGTATGGAGAAGGCGACCGGCGGCGGCGGGTATCTGATGCTTCTGAAGCATCGGTAAGATGGCGAGCGTCGGGGAGGAGGGCGTCAGAGGCGGGGCTTGCATCGAAATTTCTTGAATAGCGAGAAAAACTAGCAGGTACACGATAGGAAGCATTGTCGGTCATTAGTCTGCGGCAGTAACGGGCGATGTGACCACCTACGTGGCAATAGAAGCATACTGGACGTTGGTCGTCGGTGCGCCATATGTCAGTCCGTCGTCGATGCCCGTAAGGCCGATATGGTGGTTGAGCGCGATCCAGGAATGGAGTCGTGTAACGTGATTGGATGTCGTGTACCATAGGGCAAAGTGGTGTTGATGCTTGCGTTGTCGGCGCGTAGATAGGGGGAACTACCTAGGTTTGGTTCAGAGCCGTGCGTAGTTCGTCCTGTACTACCTTCTGAACACTTGCAGTGTCCATTCGGTGGTGTACTGGAACGTCCGGGACGTGCAGTGGGGCAAAGTATGCCTGTAGATCCTGGCGGATGATCTGACGAATTAGCTCAGGAAGCTCCGATGGCGTTGCGTTGTTTGTGCACACCTCGGGGAGACGCTCGAATGGACGTTTCATGATGCGTGCACTTTGTAGCTCTTCGTATCTTTTGCACTCCGTAATGAGCTGTTGGACAGTCGGAGGCGACTTCGGAGCGACGACCGAGAAGAGGTCATGTGACAGTCCTTTAAATAGGTGCCGGATTTTGTCCTCTTCTGTCATGTCATTGTCGACACGACGGCACAGGCGAAGGACGTCCTCAATGTAGGCAGTAGACGACTCTGTTGAGGATTGGTACCTTCTGGCAAGTTTATCTTTGGCCTGTTGCTTGCTACTTTCTGGCTTTCCGAAGACTTCCGCGAAAGCCGTCTGGAATTCCTCCCACGCATTGATCTCGTCTTCGTGGTTATCGAACCACTGTAGAGCGGTATCTTTTTAAAAAAATACGACGTTTGCTAGCTTGAAGCTGTCGTCCCACCTGTTATGTTGACTTGCCCGATCATAACTTTTGAGCCAGTTGTTCACGTCAGCTTCTGGCGCCCCGCTGAAAACTGGTGGGTCTCGTTGTCGATTTTTGACGGTTGGAGGGGCGGGTGCGCGTTATTGGGTGGCGTTCCCGGTCTCGTCGGGCATGGTGGCCTGCGTTGATCGCCCGCTGCGGAGCTCCAGAACAAGAGAGGATGGGGATGGTCCTAACCTCCACCACTTGTGAGTGTGAATATGATATATATATTTGAGGGTGATCTGTTGAAGAATAACAGCGATGGCTGCTACAAATATGCTTGAAGAAAAACCCCCAGCTCGTGCAACACAACTGCGCGGGCTCCTTTTCGTCTTTCGCGACAGTGTCCGCCGTCGTCGTCGTCTTCGTAACAATATATATATCACTTTCGCAGGCCGGGTTTGAAGGAATGTGTGTGGAACCGTTTGGACCATCTAAAGAGACAGTCCGAGCGCCGGAGCGCAGAAGACGAGAATGTTGAGCGGGAAAGGAAAAAACGCACATAAGGCTTTAAGGTGCAACCCCACCCTTGGTTAGTGTGATTCTGAACCAATAGATGGCGGTGGGATTGCCTTCCAGGTAAAGCCCCTTGATAAAAGCAAACGCAAACACATCGAGGGGCTTTACTTCCAGGCAATCCCACCGATTCAACGCTTCCTCAACCAGGAATGGTTGAGGAAGAAGAAGATGAAGGTCATGGATATTAAACGGGAGCTAAAAGCTAGGGGACTTTCAACCGTTGGATCTAAGAGCGAACTGCTAGATCGACTACAAGCCGCTGCGGAAGTACCTGGCAATCTGCTGAGAAATGCACAGTGTGAAGAACCATCACTGGACAGCGACGGGGAGCTGAGCGCCGATGTGCTGATGCCGGAGGGGCACCCACGTTGTCTTACCGAAGATAAGGAGGGTGCCGCAAGGGTCAGTGACATCGAGGGAATCTTTCTGACACCCCCGGAGTCACTGCCTACCCCTGGTGAGATCCAGGACGGATCGCTTTTGTCTTCAGAACGGCGGACAGCCACGAGGACCCTGTGCCGGCCAGATGAAGAGATCAATGTGCAGGCTCTACAGCATGTTATAGAACTGATCAACAGTCCAAGTACTAAGCCGCAAGAACCTCTGACTAATATCTCCTGCAAGGGCTGCGCAATGCTAGAACAGCTGTGCCAGACGCAGCAGAAAACGCTGGAGGAACTGGGGGTGCGGCTAAACGGCTTCGCTGAGCGTCTCCTACGAACAGAAACGGATGGCAGCGCTCTAATACAGGTGCACCGAAGGATAAAAACAATAAAGACACAGCTGAAGGAACTTACGACACGAAATGGCACCTTTCGAGGCATGGCGGCTGAATCACAAGAAGTAATGCCTTCTACTAGGAACGAGACACTGCCATCGATGTCGAAGGAGCAGTCGTGCGAATCACGTGTGTGTCTGGATGTAGATGTCCATGGCCAGCTGGACAACAGGATTACATTTAATAGGGCATCCCAGGAATATCTTGATAGCCATGAAGGTGTCAACAAACCGCAAGCGTTGGATACTTCTTTAAAACCAGACGCCGGAAGAATAGTTGGCAGCAGCGACATAGGGACTGACAAAGACGCGGATGAACTTCACGAGGCAAAAGACCCAGATGCTATCAGAAATATGGACGCAAGTGGAGGCGTATCCAAGCGGTCCCGACCAGCAGGATGTTACGAGACTACTAAGGGAACGCCACGACTGATGAGTCCTCCCCAGAGACCTCCCCAAGGTGTGACACGGGAAGTCCTGGTCGCTGGAGACAGTAATGTGGCGCAATTTGCTGACCTCTTCCAATCTGAGGTAAACAACAGGAGCTGTGTGGGGATACTGCTCCACAGAAAGGCAACAGTTGAACGAGTCCATGCAATGATCGACGAATACGAGGAACATGCCCGTAGGATACCTCGCATGTACATCTTACATGTGGGGATTAACAATCTGCTCAGGGGAGACAAACCAGAGGATGTGGTGGAATGTCTCCAAAAAAGATGGAGTTCACGTAAATCGGCACTCACTATTTGTTCGGTCCCAGAAGTCGTGACTAAAGGAAAGGAAGTGCATGCGGTGACGATGCTGCTCAACGCCAAACTCAAAAGTCTATGTAAGAAGATACGCGCACGATACGTGGATTTAGGACGAAATACAGATGATCAAAATACCATGGACACAGATGGCGTACACTACGGGAGGATAGGAGCCCAACTAGTGGCCCAGCAACTAACCTCAGTCGCAAGTCGTTTTTTAGACAGAGGAGCCGGAAAAAGCGCTGGCGGAAAAGAAAGACAGAAAAGAAAGCTTTCGGACATGCGCGACTATCATTGGAGAACCAGTCAGAAGTGGAAGAAACCTCTTCCAGGCTTCAGGGATCATCTCCTAGGGGGACACCGGATGACTGCTTCCCGCCTGATCAAGCCGTCACGCCATTTATATCACAGAGGCTCCGACGAACAGCTGCCCGCAAAGAACCATCCAGCGTCTCTCACAGTCATGCTGCCCTCCAGGACAAAGGAACTGAATACTTCGGTGTCATATCTGGAACCGGCGCAGCTGGGACAACCGCCGCGCTACTCTGTTCCAGTGAACCGACCCCCGGTGTGTGGGCTCCCACAGCAATCGCACACTGTAGACCCGGAGATGCAACTGCGTTCGGCGAGAGAAGCTCCAGGGTTGCAACAGTGGATAACCACACGTGCGCCACCATACGACCATGTATCACCGGAGTGGCCTCCCGAAACGAAGTCACTCCACCAGCACAAGATGCTACCAAATGGAGGGCCCCCGACCCATTGCTTGCAATCACCGTCATTCCCGACACCTGCGCGTGTTGCTCCACTATGCCAGCCTCTTCTGCCTCATCCACAAGACCTGCGCAGTATGGTGGCAGATATTGTAAGGCAACAACTGAGCTACCTGGACCAATGGCACCGTCAGTGAGAAGGCTCACAGGCAAGGTGGTGAAGACAAGCGGCGAACGGGGTAGAAAAAGACGAAGGCGACGTAGATGCAGTAAGAAAACCACAGAAGCGGTGGGATTTCTCAACCTCCACGGAGCGCGACGGGAGCAGAAATGGGAAGAGCTCTACCGCGAGTTGGAGGGAGAAGACATGACCCTCTTCGGAGTAGCTGAGACGCACCTTCGGGATCTCGAAGAACCACCGACTTCGGAAAGCTGGTACTGGGCTGGACGCAACCGACTGGAGGGGACGCGTCGAGGTGGAGGAGTGGGAGTGGTGTGGCGTAGCTCATCCGTATGGCACAAGGAGCCAGGAGAGTGCTGGGATCACATCTGGGTAACAGGAGCGATACTCGGTATTTCGGTCGCCGTTTGCGTACTGTACCTGTCGGTGGGAGCTGCCCGCCGAGAGGAGAACCAAATGTTAATAACATGCGTGATGAATGATGCTAGGGCCCTGGCTGATACGAAAGAACTACTGATCATGGGGGACTTCAATGGACATCTGCACGAACTGAATGGCTGGGAAGATGAAAATGGACGGCTACTGCTGCAGATGAGTGAAGATCTCGCCTTGGAAGTAGTTAATCTAAGAAGTTCATGTGAGGGTCAATTTACTTGGAATGCTCGCGCAAGCAAAACATGCATTGATTACGCAGTAGTGTCACATAAACTTTCTCGTTATATTGTTCAAGTTCACATAGACGAGGCTGGTGAACACAGCATCGGAAGCGACCACAACCGAATTAAGCTAATATTCTCGAAAGCAACGTGGATAACAACAAGACGAAAGCTTCATCCAACAAAATGTCTCACGCTATCTTCAAGTGCAGTTGAAAGAGTTGTGGAGGAATTTGAAAACAGCTCCACGAGGAAAAGTGCTGCTGACTACATGGGATACGTAGAAGAACTGAAGCAAATCATCCAGCAACACTCCACGAAGGCCCGAAATGGGCGAAGGCGGAGAAAGCGCTGGTGGGACGCGGAGGTTCAAGCTGCCATCCGAGTACGGAAAGAACTGAACAGAGAACACCGCATGGCCCTTCACATGGGGACCAGAGACGAAGTCGAAGTAAAATGGCAGATGTACCAGGCGCAAAAGCAAGCCGCAAAGCAACTTGTCCAAGAGAAAATGTCTCAGGCTGACTTGCAAACAATGAGAGACATTAGCTCAAGCGGGAGAGATGCGTTTAAAAAGTTCTGGAGATACCTTGGAACCTTGGACGGGAGAGATCAGAGGCTGGCTATACTCGACGAGAACAAAAGAATGACAGCAGACAAACTTGGGCATAGCCTTACAGACCACCTAGTGAAGATATTTTCACCCCCGGGAGCACCAACACCTCAGGACATCTTACCACATCAAAATCCGGATGGTACTCCGGTTGATGTCGACGGTGGAGAAATCGGCAGGGTGTCAATCATACGCGCATTGGCTCACCTAAAAAGTAACACCGCCCAAGGACTGGACGAGATTCCGGCAAGCGTCCTCAAAGCACTAGGGAAAGGTTCAAGGGATCAGCTGGCAGGAATTTTTAACAACATTGCCTCTGGAATAGAAGAAGTTCCTGGAGACTGGAGGAGAGGCAAAGTCGTTCTTGTTCCAAAAAAAGGTTGTGACCAGCGTTACCTCTGCAACTACAGACCACTGACTGTGACCAGCACGATATATAGAACTTTCGTAGATATTCTGAAGGAGCACATGACTGCAGGGGCAGAGGAAGGCTTGCTTACGGAACTTCAAGGAGGTTTTCGACGAGGTCGCCGGTTGGAAGATCATCTGTTAACGCTAACACAATGTATTGAGGTTGTCCGCAAGGAACAGAGGACCCTAATATGTTGTTTTCTGGACGTCGCCAAGGCCTATGATAGTGTGCCACATGCCCAGTTGATATGTCGACTACAACATCTTGACATGCGACCAGAGTGGGTCACCCTCATCCACCGCCTATACAGTGGCAACACAATTAGGACAAAGTTAGGTGAGGCTAACTCTGAGGAAGTGCTGGTGACAAGAGGCTTACGCCAGGGGTGCCCACTCTCTCCACTATTGTACATGCTTTACGTAACCGGACTCGAAACGCAACTGATCCGATCTGGACTGGGCTTCTCGTTGGCTCACTTAGAAGATGGTCTGACCGCCGAATGGGTTCTACCCGGACTTACCTACGCAGACGATGTAGTACTGACCGCGGCATCAGTCTGCGACATGCAGAAACTCCTAGATATCTGTACCGAGGTAGCAAAGGAACTTGGATTGAAATTCAACACTAACAAGTCAGCAGCGGTGCTGTTTGCAGGTCCACAAGATCCAACATTTGGCAGTCTTCGACTCGGGGTGGACTGTGTACCTGTAATGAACTCGTACAGGTACTTGGACATTACACTCACAAATACAGAGGACTACTTGCAAGAGCATCACGCCCATCTCCGCCAAGCAGCCATCAGAGGAACCAGCATTCTGCGCAGACGGAATCTCTGGAGTTGCAATAGATTCGTTGTGACCCGAGAGCTGTGGAAGGCGGTGGTGGTACCAGGATTGACTTTTGCTAACGCTGTGGTGTGTGTCCCTGGAGATATCCGAGCTCACATAGAACGTAGGCAGAGGGAGGTCGGGCGTCAAGCGCTAGGCTGTCATGGTACATTAGCAAATGAGGCTGTCCAGGGTGATTTGGGATGGTCCTCTTTTGAAGCCCGTGAAGCTACCAGCAAAATCGCCTACGACGGACGTCTCCGACATATGGACACCTGCCGGTGGGCCAAAAGGCTGTTCAGGTACACTCAACTGACTGGGCTGCAGACCCGCTGGCAGAAACGCCTATACCAGCTCGAAAGCAAGTACGGTTTTTTTGCGGACCCTGTCCAAGCGTCGTCGGCCAGGGAATGGGAAAGAGAGGTCCGGAAAAAGGTTCGCGACCAGGAAACACAGCAGTGGCTCAAAGATGCCCAATTGAAGACTACGCTCGATGTGTATGTTGCAAACAAGAGGACCATCGGCTCGGAGGCTAGGCTATACGATAATAGCCTGGGTAGTCGTTTGCTATTTGAGGCACGAGCCGGGGCACTAAGGACTCTGTCTTACAGACGTCACTTCGATTCTACTGTGACCACGAGCGTGTGCCGGGTGTGCGGGGCCCACGACGAAACAGTAGCACACATTGTACTGGAATGCGCAGGACTCCGGCCATCCCAGTCACGAGACAACGACCGTGACCTTCAAAGCCCTCTGGAGCTTGCCGAAGTATTGGGCTTCACGGCTACTAGAGAAGGACACCAAACCAGTGAGGTTAGGCCAGCCGCACCAGCGGACAGGCCTGCCTCGAATGAGACTATCCTCCAGTGGCCCACAACGGCCGTCTGTCGAGGCAACAAAGAGACGATTAGAGGACTGGTGGAGAAAGATCTACCTTTAGGGGGCAATAACACGCAAATGCCCCCAGGCTTGGGCATGAATATTGTTCAAGCCCGCCCGATCTAAAGGGAACAGCCGCATCATCATCATCATCATCATCATCAGGCCTTACAAAGAGATTGTGCCTCAAATATACATACATACGTACATAGGCCTGTACATCAATGCGACAAATCGTGCGTGGTGGCGCTTCGAGACAGTGGGGTATATTTCTATGTCCTGAATTTGACACCCCTGGTCCCTGGCTTGTTCTTCTCTGCACGAGCTTTCTTTGGAACGCGCACGGCTGCGCCAGTTCTCGTGCAAGGAGCCAGTTGCCTACGCTCCGAGCTCACGTCTCCAGCAAATGTGAGCAGAACAAAACGCGAAAATCGTCCTGCCAAATGGCGAGACACATGCATAACAAAACCACCGACGCGTTGAAAAATATAAAATTGCCCGTGCGCCGTTATCGGAGATTTCAGAGGCCAATTAAACATATTTCAATGTGATCAGATTAATATTGTCATGAATGAGAGTGACGAGAGGACGAACAGTGAACTGAAAAATAAAGGTTTTATCGGCGAACTTGTGCCAAACAAAAAAAGTAAAGAAAGAGCGTCGAGGCAGCAGAAACCAAGCGGCGATTCGGCAGCATAACAGAGAGCGAGAGTGAAACTGACTCACGGGCAGCTGCTTATCTACAGTGCGTCACTATCTCGAAAGTTCGACAAAGAAGGTTCGAGCGTCACGTGCTCGGTGCGAGGATGAACTGGCGCTTTCGAGAACAAGAAAGCAGGGCGAAAGTTAAGTCTGGTGCAAGAATGAACGCGAATCTTCTAGAAGTCCGTGATCAAGCGTTGCTTTCTTGGCTCTGCGGGCGGCAGTAAAACGGGCCGGCCCCTTTGTCGTGCATGTGTTTGGCTCTTTGTGGATTTCCAGGAAAACGTGATGACGTGGTAGACATGGGTTTCCAAAATTCTAGCTTAAGGAATTAACTACCTAAAATATCAAAACAAATTAACTATTTTTTGGGCGGTCAGGTGTATCATTTAGGTAGCTGGGTGTTTAGTTTGACCAAAACCACGAGGCTGAAAAACACAAAAAATGATACTCAGGTTTAGATGTTGAGTTTGGTAAACCCAAAGCCGGACTGGTGCGGGAGTCATAATAAAAATATGCCGAGGTTAATAATTCACCCACAGCAATAAATTATAATAATTTTAATAGGAATCCAGTGATAAATGCATGACTGCCAAGGCAAAGATTCTGGGTTTGTGGATAGCTTTTGCACATAGTTTAAGCAGTCTGCAGTGTGTCACAAAAAAAGAAAAAAAAATTACAGGATTATTTTTTTTTTACCGCAAGACTAAACTAGGCATCGCCAAACGCTCATTCTCCGCCCAAAGGTAGCGCTAGAGGTCACAACCAGATGTCAAAGTTTCAGCCCGATCCGATACCTTATTCAAATTTATAAGTGATTTTCTGAAAAGCTCAATGGGAAAATGGCGGTCGAAGTAGTTTTCGAATACATGGGGCTCTATGGCATCAGAAACCGAAAACGGGCAAAAACGGGCTCCACTTTGCCAGTGAAATTTTCAGAAAATCACTTATAACTTTTGATTAAGGTGTTCGTTCGGGATGAAACTTTGGCATCTGGTTGTGACCTAGTGCTATCTTTGAGCGGAGAATGAGCGTTAGGCGATGCATAGCTAATGTTTGCGGTAAAAAAAAACTGCAATTTTTTTGTGACATCCTGTACCAGTCTTAATTTGGTGATTTATGCGCACAAGTAGTGGTGTGCATAAATAAAAAAGATGCAAACGTGTAGAGTATGACGTTGCATAAAATGCAGTGTAAGCACGCACATGGTACGCTGATTAAGACTGAAACAGCGCTACATTTTACACTAGCGTTGAGCGTATCGAAAGTTAAGCTTGCATCAAAAGCTAAAGATTGCATACATATACTGCTCAGGCAGTAATGTTTGAATGTTCATAGCACTTTATTACCCTAAGATTTGGTGTAAGTTGTCTCCTGTTTGCTTACAACAGAAAGAAGGAAACATTCTAACTCTGGGTTGATAGAAAGACTCCACCCGCTGACAGCTACCAATCATCTCGGCGCCGATTATGAGTATTCACTGCATGCTCACGGTCGTGTGCTTAGAACGAGTTTTTCTCACGTGATTTCATACAATCGCAAGTGATCTTGACAAACAACAATGTTTACTTAGGCCAGCGGTCACATGTGAAGCTTATAAAATATTTTGTATTGGTTGTGGCTTACGTGACAAGTTGCATAGGTTTTTTTTTTTACAATCCGCGAAATAGAATGCTTCTGGGTTACCTTGGTATCTAATGCATATAGCACACAAAAAAGCACGAAATGAATCGCAGTGGGAAACGAAAACAATAATGATAAACAAGCGTCCGTGTAACCACGCGAAAACTATAAGGGCCTTGCACATATGCAGAAGGTAGCTTTGTTTCACTAAATACATTACCAGTAGAGTATTTCATTTTATCGTGTGAGCGAAGCGGAACATAAAAGTGCGAGCATACTGCCCTGAACTACACTTCCAGTGAACAAGCGCACCATCCAATGCATCGAGCTTGCTTTTATAGCCTTTTTGGTGCGCTCAAACCTTTGAAAACACAATTATAATCCATTCTAATATTTCAATTATTTTTATTAAGTGCGTTTATGTGTATGTTTTTGTTGTTGTTGTTGTTGTTTTTTGTCTTTTGCGTTCACATGCTATTTTTTTAGTTATATAATATTTTCTAGAAGTCCGACAACTATAGTCTGTTTCATAAGTAAGAACCGCATAATCAAAGATGTAGAAAAAAAAAAAGAACGCGAAAACGCAAACACACATTAAGTGCAATGTAACGGAGCATTCAGAATTAGTCGTTAGCTTTTTAGAGAACAGGAGTTTCGTAGGGCGACACTGTTACCCGTTGAAGATGATAAAAAGTGCTGTACAACTGTTAGCTCGGTGTCTTTAACGTGCATTACGCAGCATATGTGGTACACGATCGCACGACGGTAGGATGCAGATGGTCGATTGAACCCAGGGTCTCTGCTAAAGCCCCTTGGTAAAAGCGTTTTTTAAGTACCGCCAACCATTGTTGTGGAAACGCGCAAGACACGTGCCACGAGTGGGTGCTCCACCGCCATTCTCTTTCAAGGGCCAGTCATTTTACTGCTGCGCCGCCATTTGCCTCCAAGGGCCGCTCGAGAGACGGGTCTCGTGCACTGGCACGTTTGAGGTTACATGAAAGACCAGCGCAAACGGCATCGAGGGGATTTAGTTTCTACTAGTTTCTACAGGTTCTGCAGCGTGAGCTCCGTGCCCTGAAAGGAGCTCACGCTCGAGCATTTCTCTACGTGCTCTGGTCTGCGGTGCCACAACACACTCAGCCAACGATCCCCCACCGCACTTGGTTTAGCTAGGGTGCCTCAATGTCCTTCTGTTTAGGGTGATGCCACCCTTTGTAGTACCACATGCCGACAGCACGCGCTCACGGGAAAAATACAAAAAAATCGACGAAAACAAAATGTCGCCATAACACAGTCAGCGCCACAAGCGCGTGCAGGGACACGCTCTTTCACGCGCTTCTGAACAAAAAAATAAAAATAAACGTGTGGAACAAAATAGAGAGTTTTAGTAGATCGTTCCGATACCTCCGATAGCCCCGATAACGATAGTATGCATGCGCAAGGGAGGCGGTGGCGGAGTATCGGGTATCGTTATCGGAGTCATGGGAACGATCTACTAAAACTCTCTAATGACGAGATGCCACCACCCTAAGCAGTGCGCACATGAAGGCACCCTAGGTTTAGCTAAAGCCCCTTCATGTTTCAAAAGTAGCGCAAGCTTCGTCGATGCACGAGGCACGTGCAACATGCAGCTCTTGGGAAGATCACGGCGGCACAGCGCAGCACTGAGCTAGATTTCAGACGCCATGAATTTCCCAGAAGTGGCGCGCGGCACGTGCCTCGAGCATTTCCACATCAATGAATGGCGCCACTTTTCCCAGGATGGAGAAGCTTTAGGTTTAGCCCGTGAGGTAAACCAAATGAGCTACGCTTAGAGTATTGGCACTTTTCCTCCCGATACTGTTGTGGGCGCCGCCGTCTTGTTGGTTAGTACCAAATCAAACGCAACTGCTGATCGTCATGATTCAAAAGTGCGACTTCCTCAGCATTCGGTGTCAGATAGCTCCCGTAATATTGCATTGATTTTTCTCGAACTGTTTAAACATTTGTGAAGGACGGAAAAGTGTTTCCCGTGATTTCAGATAAACTTTCAGATAACTGACAACCATCATTTTAAGCACCAAGATGTGTATGAAGCGTAGCTTATTTAGTGGCTATAGCCCGACCGTATAGACCTTTCCAATGTTTACAAATCCACAGCTCAGCGTGCGATGTCCACAGCTCAGCACGCGCGTGTGCGTCGCGCATCGGAAAGCGAGCAAATCACGCGCGATACGCACGAACACTGAAAATGAAACTGGCCAGCAGCCCTTTTCTGGAAAGGTCTATTAGCGGCGAGATGTTTCGGTGGCGCCCTCGTTCGGTTACCTTTCGTGACGTCATTACCTTGTGAACAACAAGTACGATGGTGTTTGTAATGAGCAGGTGGAAGCCTGAAATCATAACGCTCTCAAAGCAGCACTGCCAACACCGTCAACATTGAAGTTCTTACATTCCTCATATTTCCGTCGATGAGGCATCCTTTGCTGACGTCATAGTCAGCATTCAGCCAATTGTGGTGGACCGACCACAGCGACGCTTTCGATCGCTCACGTCGCCAATAGGCACAGAAAGAGAACGAACAGCTTAACCTCGCGCTCTTGGCGATGCTTCAGTGGCTTCATCAGCCCGTAGCGTTTGCTGCGCTCTGAACTAAGTATCTCACAAGCCAAACCAACAAAAATCACTTAACACGCCCTAATAAAAAAAAATGCGGGTTGATTTTGACTAACTGGAGATCTTTTGACGTGCAACCGAAATCTCAGATTGGCCTCCGTCGGATTACGGGCACCTCGGCCGATATCTAAATCTGACAAATATAGATTCATGGGCCAGCGCGTTGGCTCATAGACACCCAGACGATTTAATGTTTTGTGTTTTGTTGTAATATCATTGTTACTTAAGTGCCACCGAGGTGGTTTTTGAAACAGAATATAGTCGAACCATTCCGACAAGCATAGTTTGATTGCGAAAATGATTTTTTCAAGTGATAAAAACATTAAAATGTTTTCGCATACGTGGCGGAATCTGAAATGGCAGAATGCATTTCATGGCGCCCATTTCATTTGGATCGTGACGGGCATGTGAACCGACGCACAGTAGAACGCGCGAAAAGAAGCCGTGGTGCACCCGCAGTCTCGCGCTTGTTGTTCTGACATCTCTGGCTCGCTCACTGCGAGCATCCAGGCATCTGACACCCTAACATCTGGCGCTTTTTCTGTCTTTCCCGTGGCGTTCCAAGCGGCACACGACGGAAGACGCACATCAAGATCTTCTTGAACACGTGTCGCCATCTGTATTTTATAATAAGAAACTACAATTTGCCGTAACTGAATGGGAAAAGTTTCAGGTCTTATAACATCATTAACGTGTAATATATCGATATGGACGCTCTGGAGATTGTAATGTCGAAGGATGTTTCATAATTTAATGTCTCGTTATTTCGATTAGTTGACGTGATTCCCTTTTTACAGCGCCATAAAAAAATGCCATTTTAAACTTTATTTTTTATTTTAAAATATACATTATCTGTACAGTTTGTTGCTTACTTTTTATTTTATTACATCCAACCGAACGCTCACGTAAAATATCGTGGACAATGGGACGTTATAACTCGAGAAATAAATTTTTCAATATTAGAGACTCTGGTCTATTAAAAAATGAATAATTAACTGACCACTAAAAGTTATCGTAATATCGAGATATTAAAGTATTGTTGAAAGACAGCTCTTTAATGTGACATTAATTTTATAAATGTAAGATACATAGAAAGAAATTCATAAGCCGTCAAAAAAGCATGAAAACGTCATGCACGGTGGGGTTGCACCTTAAGGGCGGAAGAAAAGAAAGAGCATCCCATGTGAGACTTCAGAGTGGCTTCGATGGCGATGAAAACCAGTTTAAAAGCACACTTCGAGCATTACCGTACGCAGCAAGTGCGCACCATATAGCAACAAGCGAATTTCCTTGCTGCAGAAAAATGCTCTCAGATAACAATGAGAAACCTCAAAACGCATCTAAATTTTCTTGAAGTTAAAGCAAGTAGGCAGGCGAGCTGGTTAAGGATAGACATAATACCCCTGGAGCTAGGGGACAAAAAGGGACGGACCGACTCGAAACTCCGAGTTTCGTGTCTGTCCGTCCATTTTTGTCCCCTAGCTCCAGGATTACTATTCCAAACTTTTCTTAACGGCGTGGTGTGGCATGTGCATTATATATCTTTCCAAAAATTGGATGATTTTGTGTTTTGGATGATGTTTAGCGAGTTTCTATTTGGATCAGTATGTTTATTTGACCGTCTAAAAATATTATCTAGTAGATTTGGGTTAATTACATAGTTAATTAGCATGTTTTTTTCAATCCCTAGTGCCCGCTGTGATGTCAGTTTGTTCCCTCCTTGTTTCCGACATATTGGTTTCCGAAAAATCCACGGTGAACTATACGCAAAGGCGTACGCTTTGAGAGAGAAGCGCATTAATATATAAGAACTAAAACGAACATATAAATTGTCTTCGTCCTTCTGATGAACCCGAAGAGCACAAAATGTGTCCAGCGTGCATTTCATGTGCATTATGATTCCTTGTGCTAAGTTACAGGAAATTTTGGGTGGTTTCGTATGCGTTGCACACGGGACACTCTAATCATATTCTCCCGGTTTATTGGGATGGCCAAGACAAGTTTAGTTGGAGTGGTTGAAACTAGCCGGGCATAGTTCGGATTTATTTTGGTCGATTTTGTGTACGACAATTTGTAGAAAGGTCTAAAGGCTCTGAAAGGACTGCGAAAATAAGTGTCGTTGCAATACCAGAATTTCAAAGGTTTTCGCATATTTTGAAATTTGTTTTCTCAGAAGCTCGGAGCCAATGCCTCTTTTAAGACAAATTTCCGCTGAGGTAGCTTTACACCAGTTGCGTTCGGGCAAAAACAAATGTCTGAAGAAAAGAAAAAAGCACATTGGGATATTTTAATTTGTTGCGTCAAGGAAGTGGTCTACAACATTTCGTTTGATTGTTGACTCTGCTATGTGGGCCACACAGGTCGGTGTGTAAATGACCGCCTTTTGGAACACACAAGAAGTGTGAAAAATATTTCTTCCTCATCTGAGCTAGCCAAACATTGAAGAATGTAATGAGTGCTCGCCCTTATGAGAAAACACTTCAATCCTAGGCGAAGAGAGCAATTAGAATCTTAAGGAAAACCAATTGAGTATAGAGAACCACGGTAATTCTGTGAGCCAACCGTCTATAGTTTTGAACGGACGCGTGAGAAAGTTCCCCCTGTTGCGAGTTTTTGTTGTTGCCGAGGGGCGGGTGGGTCGGATGGGGGAGGGCGGTGGTCTTTTTGTCGGTTCACATAGGCTTGCAAATCAACTGAGCTGCGTTTAAGATTTGTGTCTTCTTGTTCGTTAGTTTATTTCTCGTTGTCTCAGGGTTTAGATTATGATGTCTCCTAACCAGTTCGCCTGCATACCTTTGCTCCTTGCAAATGCCCCGGTTGTTTGCGCTTCCCCGCACCCCTCCTTGCCGCGCCCATGCGGAGGTGTCGAATTGCGTATCCCACGACTTGAGCTTCGGTTACCGCTTGAGACGCTTGATAAATTTAGCTAGCCACGAATAATTTTTCTTAATTATGAATACATGTGACTAACCATTCCCTTTATTTGAAATTTTATGCGTTGCCTGCTATCGGCTGTGTGTTTTTATTATGTTGACCTGGCCCACGCGTTACATTTTTTCGCACGAAATCCAGCCCGAAAACACAAATTGTGCTCAAACAACTTTAGGTTGGTATTACAAAGGGCAACCTGGGATTGCCCATGAGAAGGCCATTTGCGTCCTGGTCTATTCAAAATTTTCCTATTGATTGTGCCTGCGATCTTAAACACCACTCGGCAAGAAGGAGATGATCGAGGCTGTATAAGCCCGTATGTTACCAAGCTATCAGTGACTGCATAATATTTTCAGAAAACGTACTTTCCAGAAGAAAAAGGGAGAGTAGTTCCCACGCATGGTTCTCAGCTCGATGAAAAAACGTCCCGATGTTTCTGCCGGTTGCTCCTGGTGGTGGCAGCCAATCTGGCAGGGCGATGAGCAGAGACAGGACAAACAGCGCCAGAAACAGAAGCATCCATATCTGCGTAGAATCGAAACAGTTCCTTTCATTTAAAATATTCAAATTCATCACCGAACACCGAACATGGGCATTTCAACAGGTTTCCTTCGTTAATTCGATGGGAGATTTCTTTCAAGTGTATACGAGTGCTCAAGTTGACTCATGCCCGGCTCTGCGCTTACTAGCATTTTAACGCGAGCATTGATTTCACCCAATGCGGAACAGACAATTTGATAATGTAGTTTATGTCCGTGAATGCCACCTACACTATACTCTCTGACAGCTTAACAAAGGCCGGTCGCAACTTGTGGTCTGAATTCTTGCTTTCTGGTTCGATGAAGGGCGTTCTTAACACCTAAGGCCGCAATCTCAACATCGGTGCCTCATTTTGTCTCTAAACGAATACCCCCTAGAAGACATGGTATGCGCTTTATTTACTTCAGTGGTAGTGAAAAGTCGACGAGGCCCGAACGGAAAACAAGGTGAACCGTGAGGAGAGCACGCGGTAAAAACGCAGACGCCTGCATTTCGGAGTCGCCGCTAGGAAGCTAGGAAGATTTACTATACTGACTTATACATTAGAAACGCAGAGGACCCCTGAGTAGGCACGCGAAAATGGATAGCGAGGTTACTAACGTAAAGCTCGCGGCGTTGTGTAAGTATCGAGCATGCGACGTGTGGAGCATGCGACGCTAACGCAAACGCGCGGTACGTGCATTTGTATATCCGCAATACTAAAACTCTATGCGTAGCGCAAGTTGGTCTGCTTCTTGCGCAGGGTTCTCGGTGACGTCGGAACGCCGTGTTCTGATTGGCTCTGATTGGAAGGCTGGTGGGTAGACCTCAGTGAGATATGCCTTGAGGTGTACCCACTATGCTTCTCATGGAGCCAATCAGAGCTCGGTGTTCTGACGTCACCGCCACCCCGGTGCAAGAAGCAGACCAACTTGCGCTCCGCATTAAGTTCGACTGCAACCAACCATATACGATCCAAGTGTATCGTCACTGTGCTCATCGTGTTTGTGCGTTTGATATCAGCGACTAAACCCCTCACGCACGATAGATACGCCACCTGCAATCCTGAATCCTGAGCTTTTTTATTTGTACGACGATCGGTTTGCTGGTGATACCAAACGCGCAGAAACGACAAGCGCCGTGACGATGCGATTTTCACGCTGCTTGAGCGGCTTCCGCAAATCGTACATGGGCTGTGATCGGAATTAATATAAAACGGAGTATTGATAACGGAAAGGAGGAAAGACGAAGATATTGCCTACTACGTTACTGCTTAAGACCACACCCAGCCGAAGCTACCAGGCAACGGGACCAATACCGCAGTCTTGAAAGCGCAAGTCACTATAGGCCTTCTCTGTTAATAGAGAGTTTTAGTAGACCGTTTTCATCTTCCGCTCCGCTCTGAGGGTGCCAAACTGCGCATGCGCGGCCCGCTTCGCCGGAATGGAAAGCGGAGGTCCAAAAACGCGTTTTAGTAGAGCGTTTTTCTTCAGCGTAAGAGCGTTTTGAGCGGGTTCGAAAAATTTGCTTGCGTGGCCCCACAAGTGGACGTTTATAGTACTAGTAAGACAAAAAAACCTAAGCGTTAACACCAAGAGAGTAAAAGGGAGCGTGATTGTAGAGGTAGTAAAAACGAAGGCGACAATAATGAACACAAAAGAGTAGGCACACACCTGAAGAAATATTAAGCTATAAAATATAAATATAATCGTTCCACCTTGTGTGCGAGTGAAGCCGAAGGTATAAGCATGAGCGTGTTGCTCTAAACGGTACTTGCACTGCACGAGCGCGCGTGCTTATCAAGGACGCTGAAAGGCCGGCACTCGCTCTTGTAGCTTCTGCTCCACTCGAATTAAAACTGAAACAGATTTACTTATTCGAAGTAGAAAAATAAGAGAAAAGGACGAAGTTTGCGCATTGCGAGTACATCCTTTTGCGTAGTACGAGTACAGTGTTGCTCAAGGCTAGCAAGGCATCTGCACGATGAATCCCCGCTGTTCTCAAGGAAGGAGACTTCTACTAACGATATTAAGCTGGCGAGACATCGAATCTATGATTCGTATCCCTCGTGCCATCAAGCGCCGAAGCTTCCTTTCCGAACGCGGTTTGCTGGATATTTCCAACGTAGAAAAGAAACCCTTTAGGAAGCTATCCTGCTTAAAGAAGGACCTGGCTGTTCTGCATGCGGGCCTCCAAATACCAGCACCCGACAGATCGGCGCAGGGTGTTGCCAATCTCGCGAGACGCTTTGCATGGTTCTTCCTCGACTGGCCTATCCCAACCGTCTGTTCGTACTTGGATGAGCGTTTGGACGGAGCTTGTCGGTGTTCTTCAGTTCTGTGAACCTCATCGTGGGTCACATCAACGAGAGGTTCGGCCACCTGCTCGCTGACATGAACAAACATAGGTGGTTGACCCTGGCGAAACTAGAGCTGTGCTCACAGGTGAGACCCTGCATGGTTTGTGTAAATTTCGCGTATCCATTGTTTCTAGCACAGCTGCTCTGTCTGGTGAAAAGTTACTTTTTTCTATACGCCAAAGGTGTACATGGGCAGTGTCAGGACAAGTCACGACGAGCGCTTTCGTAATCTATGAGTATTAGTAGGCCACTTTTATGAGCCCTCTTTGCTCTACTTTACGCTCTGCGAAAAGCATTGTCCCCACCGCGCATGCGTGGCCCGCTCTGAGTTGGAGCGTATAGTTAGAGGAGTGAGCGTGCGCTCCGCTTCACAAGTTGTAGAGCGGACTGCCCTCAGCGTCCTTAGCGCGATCGCTCAGCTCTCAAGATGGCTGCACTTACTCAATACGCGTCTATCTTTTTGACCGTGACCTCAGCTTGAAAGAGGTTGAATCAAGAAGTAAAGCGTACGCCCCGCGCGTAAGAAGTAAACCATTCGATTTGAGTTCTATGTAACACAAAACAGCATAATCAAACGAAGTGAACGAGTATCACTTTGCAACCAGCACGGCGTCGGTAAAGTCGTCGCGTTTTGTGGACGTCCTATGGCTATGCAGTCAGATGTACGGGTGCGCGTGCTTGAACGCCTATTATACCTGTGCATGCGCCCTCCTGTCGAAAATGTCACTGAAAGCTGACCACGAGCATAGCGCTCGCAAGCTGCACCAAAGAAACCATTCCCTCTCAGCTTCATTTATTCACACTCGCTCGCAACTTTTGAATTGTTTAACTTTCCTCTAGAAATGTTTGCATTGGATTTCCTTGGTAGATTTAGAAAATAATAGAAACTTGAATGCAGCCTTTTTAAAAGTGCAACCCATGGTGCCGCTAGTCTTCGAGGCCGCCTTATTTTGGCCAAGTGTCTAGGGAGCAAGAGAGCTACGTCATTGTTTGTCGCGGATGCGAGTCTAAATGTATTAGACACGAATGCTGCGTCAATACTGAATATGAAATGAGTTCTAGTCACAAGTCTCGCACTAAAAGCGATGCCCAAAATATGGCGGCCGAATATGTTACCCGGTGGTGTTTTGAAAAGAGTTACCAATAACGGTCGAAAGAATATTCCACGTCAATTTTTTGTCTGGTGAAAACCAGACAGGCATAAACAATGCAAAATTTAGCAAGCACAACCCTGGACTTCTAAGCAATAGTGGTAGATTGGATCAGTTTTCAGAAGTTTCGTTTTGAATTCCGGCGTAGCGGGCCTCGCATGCACAGTTTGACGGCCTCAAACTTTAGCAGAATTAAGGAACAACTATATATATATATATTAATTTACGATACCCAGTTTTTTACAACCCTACTATGGAAATACGCTTTATCTTAGAGGAGTAACAAGTCCCATATCACATGTTTTGGTAGTGTTTAAATACTGCCGTGTTATAAGAGTGTGTTTTTTTTTGTCTTTTTTATTAGGCCGTCAAGGACAAGGGAACACCCCTGAACAACTGTTGGGATTTTGTTGACTGCACAGCATGCCCATATGCCGTCCATCAAAAAAATTAGAAGAAGATCACAAGAGGGTGCTCGTCGTGAAGCACCAGGCAGTGATGTGCGCAGACGGCATAATTTGACGGCTGGACGAAACCTACAAAGACCATGGGCATTTTTTTGTTTGTTTAATATTAGAATGCATAAACTTATCACAGTAAATCATGTTTAAGCTTTTGTACTGAGCGAAATACCTGTCCAACTGGGCTGAAGGGCATCTAGAAATATTTTAATAAAAACGTTTACTAACGACTCCCATTTTACTTCTCAGATGTGCGTGTGAATATTGCATCTAACCAAATTACAGTGTTACTGTTGAATTCAGCATTGTAAGAGTAGACTATGTTGCGTGGCCTTCTATTGCAAGAAAAGACCGTAGCACAAGTGAGGCCGAAACTGGGCAGGAGCTTAAGCTGAAAAATGCACTTTCATAAACACACAAAAGAAATAAAAAGAAGTGTATAGTCAAGCAAAATGGTTTCATGTCACCCCCCAAGGCAGATACATACACTGCGCTCCACTGTTAATACGAACACGAAAAAAATCGCTTTTATTTGCAGTTTATTTCTTTGACAGCTATTGAAAAAGCTGAAAATTTGTCGCTCAGATTAGTGCCCCGAACGAGCGCTTTATTCCACACCAACAGGCAAATGTCAGCCCCTCGAATTTAAGGTGAAAAATGAAAACAGGATATTGAATGCTCCCGCTGACAGTGTCGCGCCAGTGTACATAAACACCAAGGCACCATATCACAAACCAAAGCATACGAAGAAGAAAAGACTCATTTCATTGGGAAAAAAAGTAGAGATATAAATGGAGCACTCGCTTTTGCTAATTTTCACTGTCTTTCTGCCTGAAGTAACCAAACAAAATATCTGTCCGTTTGCCGACCGCTTTAGTCTTTGGTTAACCTTTAATTTTTGGCTCTGGAGAGCCGCGGCACCCCGGAAAGGCAGCAGCCCGTACCACCAAGGCCCGCGGTACCGCGTCTAGGGAACATGGTAATGTGATGGGTATATACGTGCAAGATGACGACGACATGGGTTGTTGGTATTGGGAGGGTGGCAGTCCGATTCGCAGAAGTCCAGACTTCGTGGAGGCGGGTTGGGCGGGTGAGCAGCGACCTATGAGGATCTTGCATGCCGTTCGATCAGTGCATGAAGGGGCACCAGGAACATAATGGCGCTATTGCTCACTGGGGTCCACTGGGGTCAAAGAATCATGCTCCAAGGAGGTAGTCCAGCCGAAGTAGAAGCTGCCGCCTCCGAGGAACCGAGGCCCAGGGCTCAGATTGAGACACCGCCGTCGCCCGGTGTGTCATCCTCTCAACGTCGTCGTCGTCATCTCGCATAGAAAAATCGAGCCCGCTGGCTTAGACAAGGCAGCACCTGTTCCCACCGTTCAGGGGCCGTGAAAGGATTGCGGCCAGCGATTTCTCGAAGCAGCCAGAGGTTCTTGACTACCGCGAAACGTTTTCTGGGGGACGCCTTTTCAAACAAAGTCTGCGCAGCTTCTTAGTGCAGCGAGGTTCTTAAGGGTCAAGCGCGCTCCCAAGCATAATTTCAAATTGCGAGCACCCACCTTTCCAGAAAAGCACCATCTACTGAACCTTTACTGAGAGTGGAACGTACTTCTCAAAATGGCGACAATAGCGGAGCTGACGCTCCACGCTCAAATCCCAGAGCGGGTCGCGCATGCGCGATGGCGACTCCGCTTTCCATAGAGCGGAGCGGGAAACCGAAAACGGTCTACTAAAACTCTCTAATATTTGGTTCAGCGATGACAGAAAACGCACAGAAACATGATAAAAACCATGATGGTGCGCTTTTCACGCTGCCTGATTGGTCCCATCAGCTCCAAGTGCCGGCTGCGTGTACGTACTTTACGTGAGACGAAGTACTAACAGCGAGATGTTTCGGTGGCGCCCTCGTTCGGTTACCTATCGTGACGTCATTACCTTGGGAACAACAAGTTCGATGGTGTTTGTAATGCGCGTGGTGAAGCCTGAAATCATAGCGCTCTCAAAGCAACGCTGCCAACACCATCAAAATAGAAGTTCTTACATTCCTCTTATTTCCGTCGATAAGATATCCTTTGCTGACGTCATAGTCAGCATTCGGCCAATTGGGGTGGGCAGACCACAGCGACGCTTTTGATCGCTCACGTCGCCAATAGCGGGTATTAGCTAAAGCGAACCACTATACACGATCCCATGCTTTAAGGCGTCATTCCAAGGCTATGGCTCTGGCGGTCGACAAACTCACTTGCGCAGATGTTGCGCTCTTCGAAATATGGTATTTGGTGCGTTCGTGATGCCACGACACCTGTGGTTAACGCGTTTGATAACCATGAGGTGGTGTGAAAGCGGCACTGATCTAAACAATTAGGCAATACTTCGACGGAAAGCGAGCGTGCTCGTAGCGATTTCAGAGATTTATCAAAAGTAACGGAGCGATTGCATACAATTGTGCAGGACAGAGTATACAATACAGAGCAGAAGGTTTCTGGTTTACCAGGACTATCACAAGCTTGTGTGCCTACACTGTGTCGCGACGTACGCAAAATACTAACCGCACGTCTGTCCCTAATGGTCTAGCCATTGCAGAGAGGTGCGACATCGCTTCCTAATGGTCGATTGATTTCAGAGGGGAAAACACGCCTACACGGTTCTCTAACTGAGAGTCCGTACTCGCTTAACCCGGTTATAGATTGTTTTCATCTGACGTCATCGCACCAAGCTGATGTTCAATCCTATTGGATTTTGACGAAAACAAACAAACGATGTCGGTGGTATAAAATGCAAGCTAGACGAGACTCGCACTACACAAAATAAAAGTTTCCCGAAAAAGGAAAACATTAGCGCTATATTTACCACACGAGACGCAATTATTATGGATGTTGCCCCTATACGCTTCACCCATTAGCGTAGGGGGCTTATGGGTAATTTCCTCAGTGTGTTTGGAGCAGTTCGGGAGCGCTTTTTTGTTTGTATCATCTTCCGCCTGAGACCGCGCGCTCGAAATCACTGGTAGGACGCGAGCATCGAGAACTTTTGGATCGCTCCAAAACGACCAGGGAAATTCACCTTCAGTTAACTAAGCACTCAGCTCTCACTGGCTGGAGAGATGATTGACGCGTAGAATGTTGGCTGCAAAGTTTTTCTTCGTTCCGCTGTAGCCTTTCGTTTTATATATATATATATATATATATATATATATATATATATATATATATATATATATATTTCTATTTGAGAAACAAATGATCTAGATAGAGCTATTGGTGTTGTCACAAATATCATTACGTCGCCATTCCGCTTTGATTTCAAACGATAGCAAACATGGCTGCCGGCATTTGTGGTGTGTAGTTCCTTACACCAGGTAGCTCGTTGAGCTTGTCTTTCGTTTCGCATCTGCCAAGATATTTGGAGGACGATCTCGTCAACCGATGTTTTGCAACAAACACGTCGCAAGCACACGCCTTTCCTTACGAAGAGGATACCTTCACAGGTAAGAATTTGCGATCCGCTTGGTTGGAAGCGATTCGATGTTCGCCTTCCATCAGGTTTGTTCTGATGGAAGGCGCTGATTCAATCTCTATGACAATTGCTGAATTGCGCTTCCCCGCTTCGAGCCCATTGCGCGATTAAGGCCACCGGTCGGCCATCTTACGAGGTCCGCTGAAACGTTGTCAAGGCGGCGGTCACGTGACCTTTGCCTCTGTTTTCACGTGACCTAAACACGGTAACCATGGTAACTGTCTAGGCTTGACAGTGCTAGAGCATATCTCGTAAGATGGCCGACGGTGGCCTCTTTTGCGGTGCGGGGAAGCGCGATCCAGCAATTGTCATAGAGATCAGTGTATATACGCGTTATTTCGCTCCAGGAAACCTGTAGCTCTGAAGTTCTGAACTTCACGCCTGGATTGCCAAAGCGAACGCCTTTTCAATCGAGGCGTGCTTGAAATTGTAATTGCAATTTATTGTTTTAGTTTAATTGCAATTGCAATGAAGGTCGTGTTTAAATTGTACATAATGAGGCTCACCCACCTTGCTCGCGGCGATACCACCTAAAAGACAAGTTCTCCACCTTTACCCCCCCTAAATGTCACCACTATCCACGCAGTATCGCCTATTGCTTGCGTCAGTATGTCCTCGCCAGCGCGACGTGCAGCGTTTCACAACGAGGGCGTTTCCAGTGCGCAGGGACTCTAATTCCGGACGCGTCTTAACCATTGGCGTGTTTCTCGTATAGCTTCAGCATGTTTGGAACTGGGTGCGGGTCGGGGATCAACGAATAAAGCAATGCGCATGCCATATCATATATAGGGTGGCACAAGCGGTTCTTTCGCTGTAATCCGGAAAATTCGGCGCCTGCACATGAAAAGCCCTAGATTTTACCCAATGTGCACCGAGCTGGTAATTTTTACGATGTGAAATTTCAAGGCGATAGTTCTCTCCCTGTAAAACATTGTGAAGACTCTGATTAGGAGCTGCACACACACCGTCGTCGGGGCCCGACGTCGAGGAGAGACACTACCCAGCATTAGTTCCGGCATATATAACTTTATCTAAACTCGGCTTGAGTTCGCGACACAGACAACTGCTAAGACTTTCTCCGTCTGAAGGCTTGCGATGGCTAACCGCCCTTTTTTGCTGTCCCCCTTCTTTGTCCTCTTTTTTTCCCCTGGCCGCGAGGCGAGGATTCTTCGTAATCTGGCGCGAACGCCACGGTGGGACACACACGTCCCCGCACGCACAGCACCGAATGAGTCGGGAATACACTCCTTCACAACATGAAAGCAACAGACTTGTCAAAGTCAAAGTTGGACGAGAGGTCCGCTACCGCTATCTTATAACTGTGTTCATCCTTAGAGGGACTAATCCAAAGAAGTTCTTGTAAAAAACGAAGTAGAGGTGAATTCTGGAATGTTTTTATCCCCTGAATCTGAATATTACGTTCGGTTCCCCCGAAGATGCAACGAATTTCAAGAAAACAACAAAAAACCTCTGACCAGTTGTTACGTCATAAAATAATCTTTCGGCCACCAAGCGCGTGTCGCTCGTGTGGGCAGCTGGTGCAGCTGCAACCATCAGTGGGCGCCATATTTCAAGACGATGTTTAGAGCGCATGCTCAGAACGAACCCACAATAATAGCTGCTAGGACCTTCAATTTTGGTGGTGCGGAATGCACTTTGCAAAAGAACTGCGAATGCTCGCCCTCAGCACGCGCTCAGCAGTCCCGCACGCATCTATGGCCGCCACTGAATGCTATATATACAGGGTGTCACAAAAAAAAAAAATTGGATTGTGTGTGTGTTTATACAGCCTAGAACTTGGTCTGCCTCAGAGGGGCGACGAGTCTCCCAGCTGTAGATGAGAAATTTAGCCAGTGCGGTACAACCGCTAGCCTGGGGTCTTTAACGTGCACCACGCAGTAGTGATACACGACCGCACGCCGGTACGATGCTCATCCAGATCGAAACGGGCAGGGGTGGGGCTCGAACCCAGGATCCCTGGGTTCTGCAGCGCGAGCTTTCGCTCCACGTGCTCCGAGCTGGTGTGCGCTAGACCACTCGGCCACCGAACCCCCCAGGGTGTCACAAAAGAAAATTTACACGGTCTTTTTTATCGCAAAAATAAACTAGGCATCGCCGAACGCTCATTCTCCGCCCAAAGGTAGAGCTAGAGGTCACAACCAGATGCCAAAGTTTCAGCCCGATCCGATAACTTAATCAAAAGTTATAAGTGATTTTCTGAAAAGTTCAATGGGAAAATGGAGCCCATTTTTGCCTGTTTTCGGTTTCTGGTGCCATAGAGCCCCATGTGTTTGAAAACTCCGTCGGTTGCCATTTTCCCATTGAAATTTTCAGAAAACCACTTATAACTTTTGATTAAGTTATCGGATCGGGCTGAAACGTTGGCATCTGGTTGTGACCTCTAGCTCTACCTTTGGGCGGAGAATGAGCGTTCGGCGATGCCTAGTTTATTTTTGCGGTAAAAAAGACCGTGTAAATTTTCTTTTGTGACACCCTGTATATTCGCCGCACTGATACCAGTTGTAACGCTCTTTTTAACCTTTTTTTTTAAAATAGCAAGATTTCACGTGCATAGCTTTGATAGGCTATGAAGTTGCGCGAGATCGGAGATTCCGAGAGCTTCTTTTCTGAAGCAACGTTCCGGGAAGGGGGGGGGGGGGGGGGGGGGGGGAGCTTCAGCGGTATTTTGAAAATATTGTCCTGCAACCTCCATGCACAAAATAAAAAAAAAAATAATAATCTCTATATTTTTTATCTTGGAAGCCAAATGAAGACGATTTAAGTGTTTTTACTCGAATACAGGACCACTTAAACTTTCCTTCAAGCTAAAACTGCAGCCAAAACTCCAAACACGTGCTACCGCTACCCGCCCTCCTGGCTTTAAGATGTGGCTTTCTAGCGCGAGCGCTCGTTCTACGCAAGAACGTTACAATAACGATGTCTTATGCTCTCGCGCTCGTAGCATTGGATGAGTGAAATGAGTATAGACGCCTTTAGAATGTCACGTGCATGTTGTTATACTACGTTTCAGGTTATGTGCGAACGAAGTCAAAGCTAGAAGCGCAGGCCCAACGCTCTGAGCGTTCCTGCTTCGCACGTGCGCTCGTGCACTACAGGCGCTGTTACAAGCAGCATGCTCGCGCTTGTAGCGTCGGCTTCGCTCGCACATCAGGTGAAATGAACTATAGAGGGTCCTAAGCACTGCACATTGGTAGAACAAGCGGCACCACAGCACGTGAGAGCATAAAATTACGGAAGCTAAAATTGAAGTGGCATAAGTAGAATGTCTAGGGTTCCAACATTGGTGGTGTGTTTTGTATCTGACATTTTGCAGGGACCCAACAGCTTCCGGCAGGAAGGGGTCGATAGACGCTTTACGGTAGTTGTGCATTAACGTTGACATAACGAACCTTCAGTTTTTGTTTTATTTTTAGAGCCCAGCTCTTAGGCGCCCGTTTCCGGCTTGAGCGGCGGCGCCGTCGGCGTCGGCGTAACCGCGCGGTGCATTATGGGGAACGTCTCATAATGACGCCAAACGTGACGTCACGAGTGACGTCATGAGGGTGCCCCGCGTTGCATTATGGGAAACGTCACATGATGCGACGTGCGGGTGTCACTCGTGATCCGCGCGTTTCATTATGGGACGTCTCCCGTAATCCTGTCGTCCTGTGGAGGAGGAGGGAGGAGGAGATGAGGAGCGAGAGGGAGAGGAGGAGGAGGAGGGGAGATGCCAGCTACCCGTTGTGCAGGTAAGATATTTCACCATTTATAAATCACAAAGAGGCACGTATGAAAACGCGGCGAACTCGTTATACAAGTGGCCACCTACATGGGTACGGGTGTGCGCTGTACCCATCGATCTCTGTGGCATGTCAGACGAAGTTGATGAACTTTCTGCCGCCAAGGTCGATAAAGGCGTGCTCGGGGTAGTTCTGCATGTCTCGCCTACGACACTCACCGCATATTTCGTGCAAGACAAAGATGAACTTCATACTAGTCATGCAGGAAGACATCTCATTGGCCCCGAGGGACGTGCACTCGCTGTTTTGCTGAGCCATCTCGGGGGAGCACGCTCAAGACTCAAGACAAGACTAATGCTTAGAAAATCAAAAAAAGCCGAGCAGTCTTCGACAGAGAGAGCAGCAAGTGAAATGACATCGAGAGTATCACGTGCTTCGTCAAAGTGTTGACTCTAACGCTCTCTCGTTCTCCCCACCTTGTTCCTGCTGTCTTGTTTCCTGGCACCGGCAACAACTTGGACAGAGGGGAGCCTTCGAGGTGTGAGAACTACATTTCCTTTTTCCGGACAACCGGTGAGCGAGAATACCACAATATACATATATATCTTTCTCAGAATGTGTAGCGCGGTATATCTAAAAATCGGAATGCCTCAAGAGAGCCGGGGGATTAAGAAGAGGAGGAGGAAAGGAGGGGAAGAGGAGGAGCAGGGGACGAGTGGACGAGCGCGGGATGACGAGAGGGTACGGATGAGGAGGAGGGGCATATCCTCCTCTCCGTACCCTCCTCTACTCCTCCTCAAGATCTGCGCTCTAGCTGGGGTTTATAGGTAAACGTCTTTCATTTTTTTTTCCGTTTTTTTAACTTAATTCCTACACCAAGAGGACGGGCTATTGCGGGCTTTAGCTATTCCCTGTCCTTTTGGTTACCGGAGGTGTTTAATGATGGTGACTGCTCTGCAAGAAAACAAGAACAGAAAAGCTGAAAGTAGTTGATATTTATTTTAACATGATAGCACTTAGGAACTCGTGTCGCAGAAAATCCTGTGTCGGCGTCAGCGTCTGTGGGACCAAAAAGTCCCTTTATGCAAAGCGTGTAGCCACGTGTGACGTCACACGTAGCTGTGACGCCATGACCCTATCGACCCACTAAAATTTTCCCACCTCGTGTAGCGGAAGTTTCCCGCCAAACTATAAGAAACTTTTTCCAGTTTACCGAAAATTTCCCCGCTAAATTTAGCAGAAAGTTTTCACGCCAAATTTAGCGAAACAATTTTCCGGCAAATTTATAAAAAAATTTCCGCAAAATTTAGCGGGCTGATAGGGTCATGACGTCACAACCACGTGTGACGTCACGCGTCTCGTGACATGATGTAACGCGTGACGTCACGTGACGCTACCCAAGCAGCACAGAGTTTGGCCAAGCAATGGCCAATGGCTGGGAATGGTCTTGTGGCCAGTGGCCAAAGAGTGGCCATTCATTGGCCAATGCTTGGCCGATGGCTGATGGTCAGCGGTCATTGGCCAATACACCTCTTCCGTCTAACCTCGACCCAGCGCGTAACGTGCGTAGCCTCGACTCGGCGACTCGGCGCACAGCGGGAATAGTTCTTCCGGTTCTAACACTTCCGGTATGCGGGAGCAGGCCTAGCCGGCTGGCAAGATGCTGCAGTGGTGCGCGTTAAATGGGTTTTGAAGCCCTTGACAGCAAAGTGAGTTGTAATGACGTGGGTTAATACGTCGATGTATCATGTCCGCGCATATTTGGTCATCGGGCTGCCACTGCGCAGTCGTTGGCTGCAGCAGCAATTTCCGAAAACGGAAGATAGCGCGCGACAAATTGTGCACCGAACACAAGAAGTCGCAAAGCGAATGCGGCTGTAACGTATACATTTTGCATCGCTTCCCCGCTGATATCAGCGGGGAAGCTGTGCAATATCAGCACATAAAAAAAAAGCAAATAGGCAGTATAGAAACGGACATCTACAAGTGCAGTAACAGGCCTCGATAAGACAAATGCAGAACGAATTTTGCAGCTTGTGGTGCAAATGTAAGACCCTGGGTGTAGTGATTGTTATTGTCTACTCATGTTTTGCTTTTCATTCCGTTCATTCCTACGAGGATGTGCACTATAATTTTGTGTGTTGCTCGGTAGCGACGCCCGTTAAAGTACGTTAATGGAAACAATACAAAAAGAGGGCGCAAAATCGTCGTCGTCCTCCCCCCCCCCCCCCCCCCCCCCCTTCACCCCCATCTCCTGAATAGTTCCGAAGCATCTGGGCGTCATACGAAGTAGAGATGTCCCGGTACTAGCGATCGTACGTCGACGGTGCACCATAACAATAAACCGTTCGGCCCGCGTCGCCAACTCCCATTGTATTTCTACGATTAAACGATGATACTTCTATGCCCAGGGTCGCCCTCGTTCGCGCATACAAACCCTCCGTTAGTAATTCGCAGAAGGCAGTCGTTCTTCACAAACAACAACACGCGAAGAGTAAACACTGGTAAACGTCCTCAGGAAAAGTGAACATGCCTCCGATTTCGATTACCAGCGACGCTGGCGACGAACCTCTCGGCGCTGTTGGCGCAACAACGGGCGCCATGAAGGCGAATAAACACACCCGAACACAAGAATAATTCACACTTTCAATAACAAACAAATTAAGAACTCACTAAGGGGAAACCAATGAAGATACGATGCAGGGGGTCAATGGGGACAACGCGGGAGCTAGGAACAACGCTGCTCTCCGCATACCAAAATGGGCGCACAACAACCGTACGCCAGACGCCAGACGGCGCGGCTGTCGCTGCAACACGCAAGATGGCGACGACTACGCGGAAAAGGTGTATGGCCAGAGAAAGGCCAGTAATCGGCCAATCTCTGGCCACTGGCCAAAGGACCATTTCCAGCCATTGGCCAATGCTTGGCCAACTCTGTGCTGCTTGGGACCGAGTAGACCACGCACACACGCTTGCACGGCTTGAAAAGGAGCGCGGGTTTATATAAGAAAGCTTCGCGAACGGGGCCCCTTAACCCTAAATCGTGTTCCACTCTTAAAAGCGTAGCTTAAGCGTCCCCCAAGTTGTCTTATTTTGTAGTAATTTTGAGTGTTTTGTATTGTTAGTGCACATCGACAGACGCCGGCAGACATTTGTATTAGACCGCGGCTCGTGCATGATGGAACGCTACAACGCCGCTTTCATGGGCTCGTCTCGCGGGCGTTGCAGACAATGGCGAAGTGTGTTCCAATAGCAGACGACGCCATACGCTTGCGCTCCTCTCCTCGCACCTCCAGCAGGTGGTGCCAGACGGCACTCTAGGGGCACCGGACGCCGCGACAGAGAGACATTAGGCTCGCGAATGCTTTCAGCCAACTACTCAAGCCATTCCAATAATTATGGGTAAGGCCATCGTTTTGGAACCTAGAGTGGGTCGTGACATCCCCCTAAATTGCCGATTCATGGCATAGATATTCTACTAAGTTTGTTTTATGTCGTGAAAATTTTCGTTTGTAACATTCGTGTCTCGTCTAGACACTTTAATTTTATTTGATATCAATGTCTCGATTGCAGAATGTCTGCAATCGAGGTTTAAATTGTAAGTTGTTGATTATGGGCTTTATGATGCAAAGCCACTATGGCCATCCTGCGCCAAGCTTGCTTAATTGAAACATACTCGAAACTTTTTTTTACAACCTATGTCAAAAAAGATTCATGTTATTAGGTCATAGAATTAGAATTACAACTCCAGTAGGAAGCCGGTTTTTCTTCAGTAATTTATGACACGATCAAACGGTACTATATGAGTCTTTCCCATTAGCAGCGCTGGGTGAAAAGGAATCTGGTGTGAAAAAACACGGGGAAATGTGTACGTCATTCTTGCTCAAGCCTTGGCCACAGTCACAAAATGTGTAAAATTGTTAAACGCTCCGTACAGTCATCACACAGGGGTGGGGCTTCCCCCCCGAGCAGATGCTTGTGGGTGAGGTAGGAGTGTCCAATTCTAAGACGACACAAAAGAACTTCATGGCGGCGAGTTTTGTGGGATGCATTCTCCCACATACCGAGATCTGGTTTAATTTTGTGAAGTTTGTTTTCGCATTCCAGACTCCACTCCGATTGCCATAGCTGGAAAACTGATGATTTTACTAAGGGCTTCATGTCTTGAAATGAAATCTGTGAGGTAGTTGGCAGTAGGTGCTTAGAGCTAGTGGCCAATTCGTCTGCTCTTTCGTTAACAAAGATCTCCATATAGGTAGGCACCCACACTCTAAAAAAAAAGGGTGTCATGGGGTACACCCATAGGGGGTGTAAGTGCTTGTCACATATACTACACCCTTTGGGGGAATACATGTGCACCCCAAATATGAGAGTACGTGTACACCCATTGGTGTGGTGCACATGTACACCGTTTTCTACAGAAATCTCACTCCAAGGGAACACAGGTGCACCCCATTCAATGGTGTACGGCTACACCTCTTTCTACGCCCAATGAGATGAAAGGGAACACCCAAGCCGCAGACCACATTGTACCTTAGATCGGACAAGTTGTGCCAGTCTATTTTTACTTCCCTTCATTAAGCAAAGTGTGGTGAGCACACTTTGAGAATCCACGAATCAAATAGATTTCATCGTCTTGCTGGTGAGAATATACTCCAAGGCCATCAATACCACATAGAGCTCTGCCGTGTAAATACTTGCACATTCTTTGAGACGCTGAACCTTACTGAATCCTTCAGAGTAAACTACTGATCCTACAAAATGCAAGAATTTCGAACCATAGGTATAAAAGTGGGAGTAGTTACCATACTTCTTCTGCACCTCAAGGAGTTTTTGCTGAATCACCACTGGGGGATGTTATGTTCGTTAAATCTAGTAAAATACCAATCACAAAAGACGGGCAACATACTCCACGGAGCTTCATTTTAACCCTTCTGCAAAAAAGTCTGTATCATCAAGGGTGAGGTCAAGAGATGTACAAATGCCCTCACGGTGAAGGCTTAAAGGCGGTACAACCTTGGGCTTATGTTCGAAAAGACGAGAAAATTGTGAATGTTGCAAAGCACCGCAAGTTGGGTGATTTGGATAGCACAGAATACTGGAAGCATTAGTCACAGCAAGATAACGTCGTCTGTGCCTAAGTGACATCTGATTAGATTCAGCCTACAAGCTAGGAATGGGCGATGTGCGGAATGCACGTGTAGCGAGCCTTAAACCGAGGTGATGCACAAGATTCAACATTTTGAGTGCAGAAGGCCTCGCTGAGTCGTAAACTATAGCACCATAGTCCAGACGTGACCGGATAAGGGAGTTGTAGAGGCGTAGCATACATATTCTATTGGATCCCCATTACTTGTGCGCTAAGACTTTAAGAATATTGACTGATTTAAGCACCTTTTTTCAGGCCTTTCAAGTGGGAAACGAAGTTTAACTTTTTATCAAACGTTATGTCCAGAAATTTATGCTCTGTTTTTACACTAATAGGAACCCTGTTTAACGTCAGTTCTGGATCTAGAGACAGCCCCCGACGCAGAGAAAATGGCACACAGATAGTTTTCTCAGGCGAAAACTTAAACCCATTTTTGTCAGCTCACTTACTAATTTTGTTGATGGTTAGCTGCAGTTGCCGCTCACAGCTAGACAAAGTACACGAAGACACCGAAATGTGAATAGCATCCACGTCAGGGGAGTATGAAACGGAACGTGGAATTATTTTGACAGCGAGTTAATCTTTACGGCAAACAAGGTGACACTTTATACACCTCCTTGCGGAACACCGTTTTCCTGGACGTACTGGTCGGATAGTGTGGTGCCAAGTCGAACTTGAAAGGAGCGACCTGTGAGAAAACTGCTTATACACTGCAACATGCGACCAAGCACACCAGATCATACAAATCATGAAGGATACCATACCGCCATGTCGTATCATACGCTTTCACCAAGTCGAAGAAAACAGAAACACGATGTTGCCAATTTACGAAAGCTTCGCGTATAGTTGTTTCCAGACGGACTATGTGGTCCAAAGTAGACCGCCCTTCTCGAAAGCCACATTGGTTATTAGCGAAGAAGGGGTTACGCTCCAAAATATATACTAACCGCCCATTAATAAGGCGTTCGAAGGTTTTTCCAAGGCAACTCGTTAACGCGATTGGACGATAACTACGTGAATCCGAAGGGTGCTTCTCAGCTTTCAGCAAAGGAATTGCATGCGCCTCTTTCCAGATCTGAGGAAAGTAAGCTGCTTCCCAAAGATAGTTGAAAAACCCTAGTAGTGTGTTCAGTGATTCCCGAGACAATTGACGGAGCATTTCATAGTGGATTCCATCAGGGCCTGGAGCCGACCTCTTCTTGGAGTTCAGAGCCACCTCTAGATCTTGCATTGTGAAAGGAGTGTTGTATGGCTCAGAGCTACAACCGGACTATTACGGTGACACTCAGCACTTTCTTTAAAACATCTCAATTCCGTCCGATAGTTTCTGGAGCTGGAAACATTCTCAAAGGGCTCTCCGAGCGCATTAGCAACATCTTTCAGCGAATTAGCAGGGAAGCTAAATAGAGGAATAACAAAGCAACGGTAATCCCCTTTGATTTTTTTTGTACCTATCCCAAACTTCCATCTCCGAGACAAAACTATTTAGGGAGGAAATATACTTGGTCCAGGACTTCCACTTAGCTTTTCGCTTAGTCCATCGGGCCTTTGCTTTTAGTCTTCAAAATTCTATCCTATCTGAAGAAGTAGGGTACCTCCGAAAGGTATCCCATGCCCTATACTGCTTTTTCCTTGTGGTGGCACAGACTTCATTCCACCAAGGCCTACACGTCTTCGGTGAATTTTCAGAGGTGCGAGGAAGGGCGTCTTGGGCGGCACTTATGACTTGCTCCGTAACATACACTGTCGCTTCTTCGGGTGACACATTTGCTAGAACTGACGGGTCAAGCACTGCATCAAGTTTAAAGAGTGCCGAGTCGGCTTTGTCCAGTTTCCACCTAGGGGTTTCGTTTTAAAAAATAGTCGGCAGTGGAACGAGTCCTTCAATTACAACCGGAAAATGATCACTCCCGAAAGGGTTGTTTAAAACCTTAAAAAAAAATAACAGGGAAATAATGATGGTGACGAAATTGAGAGGTCGATGAATTTGAAGCAATTATGAGTGGAACTATAAAATATTGGTTCTTTCTTATTTAAGAGACATACGTCTGAGGACAGTAAAAAATTTTCTACAACAGTGCCACGAGAGTCAAGGCCCTTACTGCCCCACATGGGACTGTGAGCATTAAAATCACCACAAACTAAAAAAGGCGTTGGGAGTTGGTGAACCAATTCTTGAAGTTCATGAAGATGCAGTTGACGATGAGGTGGTAAATACAAGGACAAAACCGTAGTGAGACGATCAGCAAGAACACGCACCGCAACTGCTTCTAGTGATGTACGCAGAGGAACTTCCACACACGCTATGCCACTCCGTACAACAATGGCAACACCACCAGAAGAGTGGTCTGAATCTCGATCCTTTCTAAAAACGCGGTGACGAATAAAAAGATTTGTATGGGTGTTGTTAAGATATGTCTCCTGCAAGCACACAGCAATGAGCTGTGGCTCATCTAAAAAGAAGTGCATGCCATCAATATTTTGCAAGAGATTTCTTTAGTTCCACTGTATAAAACTATTTGTGTTCATGTTAAAATTGGTTTAAAGTAATAACAAAACAGAAAAGGAAACCTGCCCTAGGTGCCCTGGGGCGGTTTGGGTGGGGCTACTCGCGGATTGAGCTTTTTCTGGGAAATTGTTTTAAGCCTGGCGCCATCAGGTGGGACCGAACGTGGGAGAGGAGGTTCACCAAGTTTCATCCGCTCCTCCTCAGGCTGAACAGCTGAGGGAGCAGCTGGTACGGGCACCTCCTTAGATGTCGAGTCCTCTCCTAAAGCCTTAGAACGAAACACACCCTCCTTCCTCCTGGAAGGGGTCCGAGTAACCAAGGCAGGCACATCGTTCGATGGCCCGTCCCTTGGAATGGAGGAGCTAGGCACCAGTGCCTTCTCCCTGAGGCTGGTGTTGCCGCCTCTAATCTCGTCTCGCCTCCATTAGCACAGAGGCATCCCTCGCCACTGCACCATCTGGAAGCCCCTGTGGTTTCTTTGGTTCCAACGACAAACGGAGTCGTGGAGCGAATCTTTGTGGGGCAGGGGGAGGTGGTGGAATCACCAGGTCATTAGGACAGACCTGGGTTCCTTCCGAAGACTTGATGGCACACCCTCTGCACGTGTCACCAAAGAGTAAGGCCCCTTCTGCGGGAAGGAGAATCGCTTCCTGGCTTTGGGAAACGAAATGTTCCCTTTCACTTTGAGTGTTATAATTTCGTTTTCTTCTTTCCATTTTTTTTAAATAGCGGGAATAAGCAGGCTGACGTCCATTGCAGTTGATGCAGCAAGGTGGATTTGAGCAATTTTCTGCAGTGTGATCATTTTTGCCATGTCTTTCCACGGCAGCTCTGGGCGCTATGACCATATCTCTGGCAATGAAAGCAACGCTAAGGGTTTAGCACATTCGGCCATACTCTACAGTTCAGATACCCTGCTTTGACTGATTCCGGAAGCGCCTTCAGCTCAAAAGTCAGAATGGCATTCTTGGTCTTCATCTCTTGACCGTCCCGGCGAAGAGAAATTTGTTTTGCAGCAATGACTCCTTAATCACGAAGACCATCGACAATTTCATCTTCGGGGGATTCTAGAAGGTCATCTTCAGATATTACGCCTTTAATAGTTTTCAAAGTGCGGTGGGGTGATACGGTAACCCTGTAGTCATAAACCAAGTTGAGTGCCAGCAGGTTCGAGCTTTTCTGCGGGGTTACACCTTCAGCGAGGAGATCTCCAGGTGGCTTTTTTTTTTTTTGCTTTAAAATTCTTCCCGATTACAGATTCAAGAGTCTTAGAGACCAGGAAAGGGAATAGCTTGGATAAAGGTTTTTCCGTTTCAGAGTGCATGACGAGAAATCGAGGAAACTTCTCCACAGGTGCAAATGCTTCTATAACGTGTACTTTGGTCCGGACCCTTTTCAGAGCCCAATCAGGTTTTTTCTTTAGTTTGGAACCCATAAGAAATGGGAAGGAGTTCGGCATCCGTAGCGCACCACCCACCACGGAGTCCAACATGCGGATAGGTAATGCGCCATAGCAATAAAGGTTTTGCTGACGACATTGCGCTATCAGTGCTGCCAAGACACTATAATCTAGTGTGGGTACAGTCAAGGGGTCTATCGCCACCTAAGGTTAGCCCTTGCCGCCAAAGTTGTTGAGTATGAATGTAAGAAGAGTAGAGAAAGGAGAAAGGAGAAGAGGGGATAGTAGAAGATATGGCGACTGACTGAATCATCCTGGTCAGGCCAAGCCAGGACACCCGTCTACGGGAAGCGGGGGCCGAAATGGTGTATTGCCTCACCCGGGGGGCCCCGAAGGGTCCAAACCTACCCCGGGGGGTTCGAGTCGACCACCAGGATGCCCTTTTCCCCAGACACGGGAAAGCCACACACAGCCAGACGTGGGCGGGCGAACCCGCATGGCTCGGGGTCCATGGAGACTCCACTCTCCAAGCACCTGCTTTCATAGGTGAACCCTGCGGGGGTTTGAATTGTAAGATATGTAGAGTTTGTGTAGGACTAATGTGCCCAGTAGCATTGCATCGCAGGGATGGTAGGAACGGGATGAACCACTTCTCCATATACTTTAAGCATATGTATTAGCCCCATGCCGGGCCAATTTGAGCGCTGCGATCGCTCGACGGTGACGTAAGACAAAAATTAGGCGACGGAGGTAGGTATTTATTCAGCTTTGCTTTACTTTTTTTAACGCGTAGCCACAGAAACTGTTGGCTAAGAGTATTTTTTATTGCTATTATGCAAAACGTTTGTGCGACAAAACTTTAGAACAATTCCGAAAGCGCTATCGGATATTTCGCCATGAAAACCATCAAGCACACTCTTGCTCTTCCCGCATTTCCCGACTTCAAGCAGCAAACGAGAAAAAAAATACGTACTCAAAACCACAATGTTTGGCGAAGGCCACTCGATGTACGAATTCCGGAAGCAACGACTTTGAATCTCACCTACTTGAGCGGCAGCAGCTGCATTCAACATGCAAAGCCACGCAACTCGCTCCTCAAGAGCATGCCCACGATATTCGCGTAATTCTTTTAAAGGGGCCCTGCAATTGTATTTAAGCGTCTACCTTTTTTGCGGTTTCCACGTCTCTTGGGGTTCGGGCAAGCCAGCGGGCAGGGAGAGAGTAACTAAGTATCAGTGCGTCATATTTTAACCGGACGGTGCGGAAACCTCCTCCACCGACGAGGGCGACTTGCGTTGCCGAAAGCGCGCGATATGTGACATCTTTGGTCCTGGGCTTACTACTGGTCAGAGCCGCTAAAAGCTTTTTTTTTTTTTAGTCGAGATACAAAATATAAGTGGCCGCGGACCGTTTCAATTATTTATGAAAGTAGTTTTTGTTCAGTATTTTATATCAGAAAAGAAACAAATACGGTTTATAAAGTACGGAAACAAGAAAAGACCCGTCGACAAACCTGCCACCAAGCGGAGGAAAAAACGGCGCATACTAGAAAAAGCTAGTGGGATGAGGCGCCCACGAACGGCTAGCGTAGAAAGGGTCCGGATGTACGCGGCGGCGCTGCGGTCATATACCGGCTCGAGGATCCCACCGGTTCCGAGTGTTCCGAAAGCTTTTGGCGCGGGCTTGGCTGGCGATTTGGCCATTTGGCGGTATGGCAGCGCGAAGTGGCTCCCGTTCTGAACTGATCTTTACCCCGTGTTTGCTGCCGTTTGTGGCCAATGAAGTGTTATGCCGCATTAGTCTTTAGTCGCGCAGCAAAAGCAATGCGAGCCGCCCTGGCCGCCCGCTTCACACAGCTTATCCAACACATGCTTTAGTGGCGCCCTCTCGAGCCGTTGACACGGAGTGCGGCAGCCGTGAGCGCTCGATGAGCTCACTACTCCTCCTCTAGTTCACGGCCACTCAGGCCAGGACCTACGACATGAAGGAGGTTATTTTTGCTAGTTTTTGTAATTCTAATTTGCCTATAACTTTCAAAATAAACCGAAATTTGAGAAAAGAAAAGTTTCTTTAAGTTACTACGTTCAATGCGCTCAGGTTCGGTGCAAATTAAAAACCAGTCAAAAAGTACTTGCAGGGCCCATTTAAGAGCACAGCTCTTAAGCCCGAACCACATAGGGCGTATTGGCGACGTATTTACGGGCGTTTTGGCGGGCGTAATCCCGACGTACCGCGGGCGGCGGGACGAGAGCTTCCTCGGCCGGCGTGAATACGCGCGTATTCAGCGATCCGACTGAGACAGATCTCGGCGCTTCGGCGTATTTCGGTGTGGCTTATCCGGAAGCGTACGGCGCGATGCGGGCCAATCAGCCCCCAAGTTGAGAGCCGGAAGTTACTCGAGAATCGGCTTGCCTAGCTATGCGGCCGGCTGGCTGGCTTGACTCAGCCCCCGAAATGGGAGCTCGCTTCGCGCGTTTTCGCCGGTTTATCGGCAAACTACGAAATCGCTATATCTCTTTGGAACAAGTGATGAACGACTGAGACAGAAGAAAATGCCACATATGTGGCGGGCGATGTGAAAAAATGACGAAAGAAGGAGTTTTGAGCAGAAATCGCGGCCCCTCCTGCCGGGAGCTTTTTGCAACTTGAAATTTGCAGCGAACATTTATGAAACAGGCGTTAGCAAATGAGGCTTTGGTTGGTTTCTGTCCAATTACGGAACGTAATATTATAGCAACTGATCTACACTTTGCCGCCTTTCATGAAAGGCGCGAGTCCGGCTACACTGCACCAAACGCCGAGGAAACGTCGATGAAAAGCGTCGTGTGTGGTTTGGCGACCTTCCCGTTTTCCCTTCTGTGAAAAAAGCGACTGCCAAATTCCGTGATTACGCCCGCTGAAACGCGCGTAAATTCGTCGAGAATACGCCCTATGTGGGTTGGTTTTTAGGCACCCGGCCCCCGTTGAGCAGCGTCGCGGTCGGCGTAACCGCGAGCGTTGCATTATGAGACGTCACAGTTTCCCCGCTAAATTTAGCGGGAAAACTGAATTGGTGTCGAGGTCATGTGACGACAGTTCTACCGCTAAATTTTGCGGGCAAACTGAATGCGCAGTGTTGCATTATGGGACATCACAGACCTACGCATCAATTTATTTTCCCGCTAAATTTAGCGGGGAATTTGGATTGGTGTTGAGATCACGTGGCGTCAATTTTCCAGCTAAATTTAGAGGAGAAGCTATGAGAGGAGCGTAGGGTATGGAGCAGGAGGATGCGAGGGTACGGAAGAGGAGGAGAAAATACGCAAAAGGAGGAGGGGAGGGTACAAAGGAGGTGAGACATTTAATCGCTTCTGTACCCTCCCTTCCTCCTCCTCAAGAGCTGGGCTCTAATTTCGCTATACAAAGATTTGTAAACGTCTTTAATTTTCTTTTATAATTCAAATTCAAAGTTGACTGATTTCCAACAAGAAGAGAGGGAGGAGGAGAAAAAAGCAGAACAAAACTGCTTGACAGAGCCCCCTTCTCCCCCACTAGCAACAGCAGCGAAACTTGTTTATAGCAATATAAAAAAAAAAAAAAACAGAAATAAAGAACTACATTTTGCGCACATAAGTTATGTATTAAAATTTACCTTGGGGAGACAAAGAGATAACGTATAATAAAACTTCGGTTGGGGCTAGTTGGTTCACATCGATTAAAAGGCGCCTGTCCGTGTCATACGTGTCTTTTTTTTTGGTCCTGTAACTTTTAACCTTTTAATCGATAACGTGTAAATATGTCAAACACCATCTGAAGTTTGACACCCAATGATACTATACTATTTAATAGGGGCACCGGAGGCGGAGTGGGCTAGCGCACACCAGCTCGGAGCACGTGGAGCGAACGCTCGAGCTGCAGAACCCAGAAAGCCGTTTCGATCTCGATGAGCATCGTACCGGCGTGTGGTCGCGTATCACTACTGCGTGATGCACGTTAAAGACCCCAGGGTGGCGGTTGTACTGCACTGGCTAAATTGCTCATCTACAGCGAGTGACTCGTCGCAACTTTGAAATGGCTGACCAAATACACGCTGTACAAAGATCCACACAACCCCAATTATAATTATATTTAATACTTTGCGGAGCTGGAATTAAAGGGTCTGGTTCCCGTGGTTTGTCCGAGAGCGCGGAAGAGTCAAGGGACCGGCATGACGGTGACGTTTTCTGCGTAGCTTAAACCTTGGCCTAAATTTTCAGCTTAGAAGGTGAGTCTCATCTCTTCGTCGCATTCCAGGCTTTTTCAAAGTATTGTGCGGAGGTGGTGGACGCTCTCGTCATAGAGACATGGTCGTCAATTCTATTTGCTGGTTGCTTCGACTTGCAGCTCTTATGAACATGATATGAATTACCTTGGCGTTATGTGGTACGTGCACTCTATTTTTTTAATGTGTCCTTTTAATTTCTTTTTGACGGTGGCAGAAGCGAAAACGTGGACTGAGCTTGAACATGTCTCCGTAGCTACGGTAGTTACGCGATAGAGGATCAACACTGCTTAGCCATACGTCACGTGAGTATCGAGCAAGAAAAGTTACCGCAGAAGGTAATGCCATAGTGATCGCGACGGCTTGATATTTAAAGCGATACTGAACCGAAATTTCGAGCTCACTAAACAAGGCCGGGCGGATAGGCGGGAAGCTGCAAAACCAAAAGATATCACTCATACGGCGATATATCTAACGGATCGCCGTATTTTTTGGAAAAGAAGTGCGCGATTGAACCCGGCCGACGAGGCCCACGTGACAAGGCACGTCACGATTCTCATTCTCTCTCCCCCTGCTACGTCCCGTCAAGCTGGTGAACCGAAGCGAGGAGGAGAGAAACGAGGCCGCTTCTCCTCATTCTCAAATTCTCCCGGAGGACAGCTACGTCAAAGAACTCGTTAGAGCACGCCCTTCTTTCCCAAAAGTACGGCCATCCGTTTGAGATATCGATGTACGAGTGATGTTTTGGAGTTCGTAGCGTCTCATTCAACACTTCTGCAGCAATCCAAATTTCGGTTCAGTATCCCTTTAATACTATATTAGCTTTCACGGGTCACGGCAATATCAAAGCTGCGCGAGCAGACTGCGCAAAAACCGGCGATCAGAATGGCTAGCTTGACGACCGCTCTTCCGCCTTTGCAGTTCATTTGTTTCCTCTTTCTACTTCTGACGGGCTCGAAAAAAATAAAATAAAGCTCGCCCTGCGATTTTAGCCGTCCCAAAACCTAACTGTTTGTCATTTGACAAACCTCTGAAGCCACAGCCACGTCCGACTTGGTCGTGGCCGGCTAGGTAACACGATGCTTGGTCACAGGGTCTTTTTCCGTAGGGCGTGACGCCATTGTTGTCGCGTTCCTTGAGTTTAATTCTGACGAGAAGTAGAAGAAGCATCCATAAACTCTGGTTAAAAATAGCCAAATTAAACAAGAATTGTGAACGATACATCCCCACCTACACGCTACCAACAAAATGCAGAAGCGGTCGTGATCCCTGCTCCTACGTCACGACGAGGACCCACTAGTTGGCGCCACTCCCTCTTCCCGGGGCTAATGAGTTTATCTGCTTCTTTTGCAGGGATTGTGGTGACGTCAGAACACCGAGCTCTCATTGATTCTGAATGAAGGAGAGTGAGTAGACCACAAGGCAGCTTGCTTTGAGGTCTATACATCCACTATCCTTCAATCGGAGCCACTCAGATCTCGGTGTCTTTCTTACGTGTCCGCAACTGCTGCGCAGAAAGCAGACGACTTGCCCTACGCATAGTACGGTGCCGGGAACGCCTCTCCGACTGGTGTGCTTAGCGTCGTATTTTATTCTTACGCCAAAAGGGGTCCCTAAGTGGCAACAAATTACGTCACAAAGGCTGAAGTGTCGTGCTGTCTAATGTTGCGATCCTGGGACCCTACGTTAAGCTTTTTGGATCCCCACGACGACTAAGAAGAAGGAAGTGACCTAGGTGTGAATGAACGTATCTTAGCAACACCACGCATCTTTCGGCTTACCGATTACCGCTCACTTTTTTTTTTTCTTCTGCAGAAATTTATTATCAGTGACTCCACCAATCAACATCCAAAGAGCGTTGTTGACGTCATTTTCCTCTCCCTGGTCGCTCTGGGGGTCCAAAAAGCGGAACATAGGCCTCCTGGTGGTTGGTTGGAGAAGTTCCGTCAAAAAGCACGAGCAAACGCGAGTATCGCTGTTGCCACGGCTTCGTCCCAACTCCCAGCTGCCGATGCTTCCATGAACTGTCACGCTGGAGAACGAATAAGCAGAATAAGCCTCGGTCACATCCACCCCTGCCGCTGTAACACCGCCAGGATCGCGGCCGGCGACAGCAGGGCTCTTCTATGACTTCATCAGGAGACAACACTTTTGAGGACCCGGTGAACAGCGGTCGCAGGTAGGTTCCAGGCACCATACTCTTTGACAGCTTAAGAAACAGAGGGCGGAGTGCAGTTTCGTCTGCTTCTTGCGCATAGGTTTCGATGACGTCAGAACGACGATCTGTGATTGGCTCTGATTATAAGTATAGTGGGTGCTAGCCATGCAGCTAGCATTGAGGTCTACCTACGATTCTTCCAATCAGAGCTCGGCGTTCCGACATCATCGTAAACCACGCGAAAGAAGCAGGAGATCTGTCGTTGAGCATTGCTCCGCCACCAGCGAGGTTGCGATATTAGCCGATAAGAATTACGCCGAGGATCGAATCGCGAAGCGTGAACACAAGAGGTCACGCCTTTTGCGTTTGACGCTATCAGTAACTTTATTGAACATTTTGTGAAATAAAAGAGCTATGTAAAATAAAAGAGCGAGATGCAGCACGTACTGGTTTGGCAATCCCATTTACATAACCCGCGAGTGTTGGAGGTCTCTTACCGTATTATCGAAAGCCCGCAGGTAGTCGAAGGCATCGAGCGGCGCTTTCTCAGATCCAGAGAGTATCGTGAAGTCCACCATTTGCATGATCGGTGCCAGGCGAACGGCCTCATGTCTTTCGTAATCAACCACCATCATCGTGAAGCTGATATCGGCCTCCTGTCAATAGAAATGAAGAAAATTAATCCAGTTCTATCGGGCCACGCCGACACCCGAACGCCTGATCCTGATGCCACTGCTCCCCCTGCGCGGGAGCAGACGAAATGCTTGCTCTGATTGGAAGGAGACAGTGATTATTGAGGAGTTTCAGCGAATATAGGGGGCGCTCCGATCGATCCAACATGGCGGACAAGAGGGGGATAGATTTGCGACGCCCGTAGACCGGTAGCGTAAAAATAAAACAAAGCGTGTAGTTCTCTGTTTGTTGCCGTGTGCGAGACGATCATCGTTTCAACCAAGATCTACCGTGATGCTACAGATGAAGTCTTCAAGCCAGTTGAAGGCAAGAAATCTTGCCAGAGTCAAGATATGTGTGCAAGTGTTCGACGTGAGCTCTCACTTCTGGTGCAGCTGTCATCAAGTTGAACCGAATGTACGCGGGTCCAAAGAAAGGTACATATCAACAATGTTCGCGCGTTGAAACTATGACGCGTACTTTATCTAAGACTAAACTTATCGGTCTGCGGCTACAAACATTTTCGTTGACGTTGCTTAGATGATGTAACCATTCAGGCCTCGCATTAAAAGGTGTCGCGAACTCTTCGGTTGTTCTAGTTAATTGAGCAAAAAAGCGGTTGGATAGAAAGTATGACAACTGCAGCATACAAGGGACGATTGAGGTCTTTATCCTGCGTATCGAAACATCGGTATCCTTGGTGTTATCCTGCGGTCAGCTGGTCGCCGGTCGTCCTGTTTTTACGCGTAATGTAAACAATTCCCGGAAGTGCCAATCTCATTTCTATGTGCTTTTGCACCCCTACAAGCCTCGTTTTGGCTCTTGTGGAAAGCTTTATTGTAATAGCAATAGTCTCATTGGTCATTCGAGTTGTATGTGCCACGGTGATATCTGCTGACAAAACAAGTCTGTATTAAATGCAAGAAGGAGAACGAAGGTAAAGCTTTTTTAACTGTTTTATTTTTACAGAACAGGGCAAAGCTTCTAAAACAAGACCAAACTAAGCTGATATTTGAGTGTGCTCAAGAATGAATGCCAAAGGTGCTTATGCTAAGTGGTAGATGTATGCAGTTCATTTTCTGTTTGCCTTTGCATTGTAAATTGGAAGATATGTATCAGCAGAAGACACATGTCCTTTTGGAAATGTCTTTTATTAGGGCAAAAATAGGTTTTCATACACTACCGAAGAGTCGCAACACCATTTAATGCGAGGCCTGAATGGTTACATCATCTAAGCAACGTCAACGAAAATGTTTGTAGCCGCAGACCGATAAATTTAGGTTTAGATAAGTGTGCGTCATAGTTTCAGCCTCAAACACGCCACATTGTTGATATGCACCTTTCTTGATGACAACTGCACCAACGTGAGAGAGCCCACGTCGTCGAACACTTGCACACATATCTTGACTATGGTATAACAAGATTTCTTGCTTGAAGTGAAGATCATCTCGCTACGACTAGCTACGACCACCCACCGCAGCGATGCAGGCGTCGAAGGGGCGCAACGCAGTCAGTCGCCGTCACCCGACGCAGCTCGTTTGGCATTCACAGCTTTCCGCCCAGGTGCTTCGTTTGTACTTGGCACCGAGCGTTATTTTCTGTGCTTGTGTGTGCTCCGTGGCTAGATATGGGCCTCAAAAGCAATTCTTCAGGCTCAATAGCGTTCACCGAAGAACTTCTGAAGAAAATGCCACCCAGGAAAAAAAGCACGAAGACACAACGCACCAGCTTGGCGGACTATGCACTGGGCGCGGAAATCGGGCCCTGCGGATTATACAACAAATGCAAACTATCTAAACAAAACAGAAACGTTTTTAGGCTCAAACTGATTACTGCGGACTATACGCATGGACACTGGTGCCTGTTATTATGCATTGAATATTCACTGCTGTTTGTTGTGGCTTGAGACTGCCTTCCTGTAATGATGCAGAGGGGTCCACTGAACCTTGAAATAAAGATATTTGAGCACATGTAGATGCAGTGCCCCTTAAAGCCAGATGGTCAGGGAAAAGGTGTGCCATTATCTAATTTGCCAACAGCACACCAATGGTCACAATCAAAACTCACCGAGTCAATGGGCAGTTTTTCACCACAACATTTATTGCCGTGTAATCACCAATTTGGTCCATTAAAAACCTTGAGGCTGTAGCCTATAGCACATCCATTCTGGATCTGCAAAGCTTATGCTGTAGACATGCATCATCACATGAGCATGTTTTTTATCAATCTTAAACGTAAAACGCTAGTTATGCAACGAAATTCCCATATCATCACGTTTTTAGCAAATTGAATGGTCCCACCTGTCACACTGTTAGCTTTGGAAGTAAACCAATTCACAATACCACCAGTGGCAAACATCGTGCCAAGCATTAGTGCCGCATGTAGCACAAAAATGTCCTAACTAGGGAAGCAAACTTAATCGATCGTGTTGATTAAAGCACTTAAGTACGGGAGAAATTATCAATCAGAAGGTCACTCGAAAGGGAAGTTTTCTTGCTGAACGAATATGACTTTTTATTGGGCGTTCCGCAATGTAACGCCGAAGACATTCACTCCGTGATCGGTACAGAAGCATTTGCTTAGCAGTCGGTCGTGCGTGCTAAAAACAACAAAAACAAAGGTGGATTAGAAACGCGATAGATTCGCCTTTGCACGGAGTACTTACACTCAAAATCGTGTCAACATAAAGCGACTATGGCCCACCTTGCTAGCAGCAATCTTAAAATTTATCCGTGTAGTCGTCGCACCCGTGCACCAACCGAAAGCGTTGCCGCAAGCCCTTCCGCCGTCAACTTTGAATCGCTGTTGAGTCTGAAGAACTGCTCTATGAGGTCCATATCCAGCCACTGAGCACATACACAAGCACAGGAAATAATACTCGGTTCCAAGTACAAGCGAAGAACCCGGGGCGGAAAGCCCTGAATGCCGAACGATCTGCGTCGGGCGACGGCGGCTGACTGCGTAGTACACAGGTTGCGCTCCTTCGACGCCTGCATCGCTGCGGCGGGTGGTCGTAGCTGGTCGTAGCAGATCGTGTCACCTCTGTTGCTCGTACCGAAACACTAGAGCCGCGTAATATTCTTGCTGCCGAAGTTTATAAGCCTACGTTCGCGGCCAACGCATATACACAAAGCCACCGCCCAGCGAACCTATCCCCCTCGTTCTCTTTCGGCGACCGGCCGCCAGGGCGGTGACACCGTCGCTGAAACTCCTCAATACACCAACTCATGTTTACAAACAAACCGGAGCGCCCGGAGCGCCCCTAGCGGACGCCACCGGCGCCGCGCATGCGCGATGGGGGTGTGGGCAAGAATCTCGCCGTCGCCCATAAACAAACCATTGAAATGCGACGTTGCCGGCGTCGGTGTGAGTCCTCCTGTCCTTTTTTGCGTTCGAATTGTTGGTTCTTCGCCTTCCTGGCGATGTCTGACTATCTTCAGCGGCGTCAGCGAAATTACCGAGGCTCGTTACACCGCAAAACTCCGCGTGAATAATGTGACATGTGGCGATTCATTCCGCGTGGACGCCGCAGATTGTACGCTAAAGCCTGATTCGCGTGATGAGATTTCGCTCAAAATTTTCAGTCGCGACGCCGCTACGGCTGCAAAAGCGTGAACCGTAGCTGAGATGGTCGACGACGATACTGAAAATCGCAAGCAGAATCGGACCAACTGAATTAGGCATAACAAGTCGGTGTTGGTCACTGGTAACAATGACCAGCATCTCCTTGTATCTACTGTTTACATCGAGCCTGCTTACTAACCTTCAAATTTAAGTCTTTTGAGGCCTGCACTCACTTTTTAACGCAAGTACCGGGCCAACATTTGGTTTACGGACCGGCGTCGTCTAAGAGAGCAGACGACAAGCAGAAACGTTTGAAAGAGCAGACGACGATTCGAACGATCAGGCGGCCGTTTGAACTTGAAGACGCACTGAACGTAGTCCACAGGTGGTCCGCACAACTTGACAGTTTTCTGGCGTTCATGTTGGAACACAACAAATAAATCTGATGACCACAAGTACCCTTTAATTCAACCCAAAGTGCTTCCCACCCAAGCAATCGTTGTCCGACGGCGTCTGCTTTTCCCTTTTCACGGCACATATCCAGATTCTCGGACGAACCGAGCACGTGAAAACTGACCTTCAAACCTTTCTCGACACTTCTGGTACGGCCCCAGTCGCGGCGTTTTGACGAGAAGGCAGGTTTTTGTCTGGTTCCTTTCAAAACAACGCAGGAATACACGTCTGGCATGGGGACTTCTGCCCACAGCCCCAGACCGGAAGTGCGACGGACGCGCCACCACCGCGCCGTGACGTCGCAGAGATGAGTTCGTGTAAAGCGACAAAGGCCGGCAGTTTCTTGCTCGCCGCACAAACAAACAGTTCTAAACTAAAGTGGCACGACAAAAAAAAAAAAAAGAAAAAAAAAAAGCTGCATTGGCCAAAGTCAGGGCTTGACGTGTCGCATACACTGTAAAACTTGTTATTCATAATTGGATTTCTTTTTTTTTTTTCTCTTTTGTTACATTTTACGGAACCTGAACCGAGATGTGGGAAGCGCAGAGCAACTGGAAACAGTGAGGGAGAGGAAGATGCGAGATCGCGAAGGGGATGTCCGAAATACCAAGTTCTGGTTGGAATGATTGGTATCATTCCAACTAAAATTCGGTGTCCTGACGTCCCCATGCGATTTCGTTTCATTCTCTCCCCTGTTTTTTGCTTGTATAGAAAGGCGAGCATGATTTCAAGAGGATATTGCAGCTGTTAAACCCTATGCAATTCATATGGTAACTTTTTGATGTTTTTTCTCAGCAACCACTGAACGGATTGACTTGGGAATGATTTTATTAGAAAGATAATAATAATTAAAAAAACTGAGTAATATTGTGGCGCTACATTTCCCGATCTATATGCTTAAATTGTTTTGCGGGAACTTAAACTTGCTTAAAAAGTGTTTTTTTTTCTCTCATTCCGTTCTTCATAAACATTTAAAAATAAACCAGGGCCTAAATACAAATTCAGGCGTTACATTATTGACGACCAAGACTTTTTGAATGTATCTCTTATAAATTCATTTTTCCCGAGATTCTCATTGTGATAATTTTTAACCAAGTTTGTGGCTCATCAAAATGTCAGAAATCCAGCTGTAAGCTGTTACCATCTATGAGTGTGTCGGCAATACTTCCTCTTGAAATTGCGCAATGTGTTATTGCGCCACGGACTACTGGCATCTTCAAGCTCGCATGTTTGAGGGTAGAGATTTTGAAAAAAAAATGCCTTTGAAATAATTTTCTTTTTTTTTTTTGCGGGCAAAGTTGTTTTGTTGGTTATCGCGATAGCGAGTCCATCGCCTGAGCGCGTCCGTGGGAGAATCTTCCTTTCTTCGTTATTGTTTTGGGGTCGCAGAACTGCGAGTGAAAGGTATCTTGTTTTTGTTCATTCTTGTTTAGCGGCGAAGATATTTTGTGCGTGGGAGTGAGTCATTATTTTTCATTCGCCAGAGCGCGTCATTGGTAGGATGTTCCGTACTTCGTTGTCGTTTTGGGCCAAGAAAAAGAGGGTGAAAGATGTCACGCTTAAGCGGTCCTTGCGTGAGGCCTGAAGTTAGCAAATTCAGGAAGAGAAACGTTACCGAAGCGTGAAAAGGTGGATAATATCTTACCACTTCTTTCAGTTCAAAGTAGGAGAGGTGATTTGATCGGGCGAATTCAACTATTCTGCGGAGATGCATTTATACTGTGTACTTATTTCAAATGCGGAAGAAACATACGTAAGTTCGTCGATTTTGTTTTAATTTTTACATTCGATCCGCATGTCAACTTGTGGAGGCTGATTTCTACCGTAGCAAAGACGAACATTGCGAAAATTGTTTCAGCGAAGGTAAAACAGAACAAGCTTTCTGGTAGTATTCGTCACAGGTTGCTATCTGGAAGTTGGGAAAGTCACGCGCTGAAGATTCTTTGTTTGACCTGAACCAACGCACTCTTGATTTAGTATTTTATGAAATAGAGGCGAATGTATTAGACAAAAACCCGCACACCTTTTATTATGGTGTTCGTCGGTTGCACTGTCATGGCTGCGATCAGACATGTACAAGTTGCTAAAAAAAGTAATTAAGTTACTGAGTACTGACGTCAAAAGTAATTTCAGTAAAGTAGAAATTACTCAATAAAGAAGTAATTGAGGAAATTACTAATTACCGTAAAAAAGTAGCGAATTACTTTTGAAGTTACTTTTATATGTTTTTTATGGTAAAAAAAAGTACAGAGGTTTTGATCCGTTAGCGAAATTGTGCTAGGCAAATATGAATCGGCTCGTTTGTTTTCACAGAAATGCTTTAATAGCTGGTTCTGTTTCTGCGTGCCTAATTGTTTTGCACTTTCTAGTTTGTTCGGCCAATGATGTACTGCGAATGTGTCATTTCTATTTTAAGGTTTAGCACTGTCTCAGCTTGATTTTTTAGACAGTGCTTGCTTGCTTACAGTGTTGCATAAAGTACATTTAAAAAGTACTTGAAGTAAAGTACAAAGTAAATGAGAGCCTGTTATGTAAGTACTTCAAGTAAAGTGTGAGTACACCGGGTGCAATCTACTTGAAGGAACGTATATAAATACAACATATTTTAAGGTCAAGTACAAGCACTTTTAACACAATCTTTCATGATGCCCTTTCATCCCCTATACAGTGTTATTTTAATTGGTATACATTGCTCCAGGAGTAATCGGACTTGCATCGTTTTTTTTTTTTACGGAAATGGCAGCAAATATTTTATAAGGTGAAATCGTCGCGGAGTAGTTGTTTTACTCTCGCTGACAAGCTTTTTAACAGAATCAACTTATGACGCACTAATTTTCATCGGTGTTACAGCCGCCATTACTTCACTCAGAGAAATGATCAGATGAGGTCTCAAAAGAGCGCGTTTTCATACGACGATGCCGCCATTTTTTTGTTTTCATATTCCGGGAATGTACATTGAAGTCTGCAGTTTTCCTCGTAAAATACAAGTACTACATGCTCAGAGAATTTACTTCAAGTAAAGTACAATTTTTTCTAAACAGTAGTCTTTTAAGTACCATCCGTATAGAGTACTTCCCAACACTGATTGTTTATTATTTTTTATATAAAAACGTTGGGAGAATTACTGCAGGTTTCTCGAACGATCTTTGAATCTTTGAAGATCTGCATAGTCTGAGTTTTGGGAGGAAAGGAAACGCAAAAAGTTAATCTTTGCGTTGCCCTTTAGCACGCGATTCTTTGAGTACAGAACAAACTATGGGAGCACAAGATGAATTTCAGAGTTGGTTGGTTGGACAAACTTTATTTAGATAGGGTCACGGTGTGCGTCATTGAGCCTCAGGTGCTGCATTTTGTTGCCTCCTTTGAGTGAGGATGCAGTGTAGTGTAGTGGTCGAGAGTTTCTACGTTGGGGAGAAGTGGAGACCAGCCCTTTGTTCAAATGGGTCAAGTCTCCTCAGGGGCAAATCTAAAAGGGGGGGGGGGGGGGCCGCCGCCCCCCCCCCCTAAACAAGGTCGACCTCCCCCTCTCCCCCCTTCTCGGAGGGCAATTCGACATGGCTGGATCCACTGGTGCACACGAATGAATGGGTGAATAGTATCCTTACAAATTTTCCGCCCCCCCCCCCCCTAAAACGGCGTTCTAGATCCGCCCCTGAGTCTCCTTGATCTTCGGGACACAAAGAAACGCCAGTCTTCGGCGCTAATCCCACATTCACTCGGCCTCTCTTGCGGGATACGGCCCATTCGTCACATGTCGATTCGTCATAGGGCAACTGGTAACAGGCCCGTATGTCACAGCGGAACATTGGTCATAGGGTGATTCGAAACGCTGGTAGTTCGTCACAGAATAACTTCAAGATTGTTAAACGTTTTTTTTTTTTTTTCTATCTCGTTTTCTAAGGAAAGTTACGAAAGGGGGCCACATAATTAAATCCGTGCAAGGCCAGTGAGGTTGACAACGGGAAACAAAAGCATGTCCCAATGACCCCAAGTTAAGGCAGCATGCAACCTTTAGCCTGCATGTTGTCTTATCGGGGTCACTTTTCTTACAAAAGAACTTCGAGAACATAAAGTTCACAATAGAAAGAAGCCTACCGAACACGTTTCTTTTTTTTTTTTTTTTTTGTTTGGTGCCCCGTTTTAGGGCTTATTATGCCGGTTGACCTCCGATTATGAAAATATCACTCTAGATTTCTAAATGGAGGTAGTTACTACTAAGAGAGGTGGCGATATGCTTCTTCACAAAGCATATCGCCACCTCCTACACATTCCTACACTTACATTAAGGTTTACGAAACTACGTTGTATTGGGCCTGCCGGCGAAGAGGAGTTTGTAAAACTAAAATATTCACCGATCACGCCAAGACTCGTATATCTCTTATTAAGGAGACCACGCATGCATTTGACAACACCAAGATAAACGTGCTTGGGTTCGTCATCAGATGAAGGAAAAAGCTGGTATGTACCAAAATCTGTTCCTGCTCTTATATTCCCAAAACAAGGTCACTAATGTCCTTTATTCCAGTGGAAGGCCGTCTAGCACCACATCAAATATTTCTTTCTGCGGTTGCCTGTGTCAGTGACGAAACTGCTTTGCAGATTCCCACACCGCCAACAGTTCGGCGCACCATCCGCAAGCAAAGGCAGCGGGCGAATTTCGAGTACAGCGTATCATCTTGCAAAGCCGACATACGATCGAATGCCCACAGAGTTCAAAGTAAAGTGTATTGCAGCGCAAGATCACAGTGCGCGACATATTATGATAATAATGACTGTTTTACCTGCATGCAGACCACAGCTAAAGGAGACTCCTTTCTTTTCCACGATAGCGTAGAGGGCGACGGCGAAAGAATCCAGATCTTTGCTACCGAGTGCAACTTGAGCTGTCTGGCTCAGGCGACTACGTGGTTCGCGGACGGGACCTTCAAAGTGAACCCGGCACAGTTCTACACACTGTACACGGAGCATGCCACAGTCAACAGCGTGGTAAAGCCAATGGTTTACGGCTTGCGGCCCAACAAATCTGAAGCTACCTACAAAAGGTGAGCATTCAAGAGCTCTGATAAACGTATAAAGCGAAACGCTCGGTGGTCCTATTATTGGATATGTGTTCAAACACTTCAAAATATGTTCGCTCTTTTTAAGGTTTTTTGACGTCGTTCTGAGTCACATGGGGGGCCAACTGCTTTGAGGTGGCTTACAGCGGCCATCAACGATACAGGGATGCTTTTTTCATTTATCCCAGTCGGTGTATAGCAGTGTTGCGGAATGGGCACCCGCCTTCCATTCCAATTCCATTCCGGGGAATTAGAGTTTGCGATAATTCAATTCCTAGGAATGGGGACACTGGGCCCATTCCCACTCCTGGAATGGCTGAATCGTTCCATTCCATTCCTCTAATTCCGAAACGTAAAAATTGGCACTTGACAGCTACATTGTGTTGCCGGTATAAGCACCGTAAAGTTGACATTATCAAACGCATAGACAATTGCAATAAAATTCAAAATTTTTAAAAAAAAAGCACTGCTTTTACTAAGCAGAGCGCTAGTGGCACAAACTGTTTCTTTACATTGTATGCAAACATCGAGAAAGCCCCTTTATATCTCGATGCTTGTTTAAAACGTCGGTCTTCCGACCACGTGGCTCGCAAGAAACAGCAAAACTTAAATCCACAATTTGTTTTTGGCGAAAGTTTTTGCATTTGTCTTCTGGGACATTCGCGGCGAGCGTGTTTGTTTGGTAAGACCATAAGAATGTCCAGTTCGTGCGTGGCGCAGAAATAAGATATACAACTGTATTCTTCAAATACCTGCACAGCAATACGGCTAGTACGCTGCTGGAGGCTACTCCATGTACAGTGACAAGAGCACATCCTCTGACAAGGTGCAACCTCTACGGCACAGCATGAGAGACTGTATATACCATGTCACGAAACTGTCCTTCTACAGGCCTAGTCAGCTCGGTCACGTGCGACAAGAGTGGTGGAAACAGTCTACTTCACCTTACAATGGACCGCAACAGAGAGCACGAGAGCCATCGAAACCAATCCAGTGCCTTCTGAGTGTCGCGTGACCTTGGGGCGCAGCAACGCGCCGTGCGTGTAGTCCCACTCGCGGTGCTGGGTTGCCTGGGGTGACTCGCAGCGTCCGCAGCGGTCCATCACAAGGTGAAACACAGTAGGCAGAGACTAAAGTGAAAGGAAATGAGCGGGAATCCGCTAGCTTGCTTGTAAACCTAACCCACTTGAATGTAAAGCATATAACACAGAAAACAAGCATCGGAACAAAGATCAAGTAAAAGGCGGACTGTAGTAATTCGGAGCCTAGAACAAAATTAAAAGAAAGGAGAAGAAGCAGGGTCGAGGCGGCCTGCTAAAAAGGGATGCGATCTCACATGCCGAAGCGAAGAGAGCACCGGCTAGCCCAAGGCGGGAACGCCCCGGAAGGAGGACGTCGTTCACAGTCAGGGTCCAAACACGTACTGATTTATTCCGGGGGAAACAACACGGGGGCCAACTGCCCCGGGGAACATCCACCTGGGCGCACGGGCCCAATGGGTTAACAGTAGCGCCGCCTGGCTACAGGGGTTGGTGTGGCGGAATATGTCGCCATCTGGTTAGTGTGGCGAGAAAGTCTTAAATGAAAAAGTTGAAATACTACACGGACCTACACGTAAAAATGCAGTATAAAAAGACAAGCGTCGGAGCAAAGCGCAAGAGGAGAAGAGAGAAGTGAATCTCGCTTTGTTTTAATGCCGAAGCAAACCCAGATTTCGCACTTCAAAGGAGTGCACGCGAATGAACGTGGAGGGCAACGGGCCGCCTGCTAAACAACGCTCCTCGAACTGTAAGAAAACAATAACTGATCATCTTTCGGTGGCGCACGAGTCAACGAGTTATCAGAGCTCTACGAGTTATGAGTCGTCCCCCGCTCCCAGATCTCAGTCTGTGCGCGCGTGTATTCTCCATGGCTTCGTTTCTTTTGCTTGGTGCTTAATTTCTTGTTTCGCTCGCTCTCGTGCAACGCCAGTAAAGCCGGTTGCCTGCGCGAAAGGCGCCACCACCAGCCCCACCCCCCTTCCCATCCCTCCCCCTCTGCTCTTTGCTTTGACACTTCTTTTTTGTATTGCATTTTTTGCGAATAAGTCTGTTAGAGCTCCAAGACGGTTAGCTGTTTTCCGCCCGCTCATTTTATTTCTGGGAAACTGGCTCGCTGACTGGCTCAAGTTCACTAACAGTAAACACACACACACACACACAAAAAAAGAAGAACCGGGTTCATTCCATTCCCATTCCATTCCGGGCAAAATGCATCTAATTCCATTCCCATTCCATTCCCCTCAACGTTTCCGCCATTCCAATTCCATTCCGGGGTCGCGAAAATTCGGAATGATTCCGGAATCATTCCAACTCCGGAGTGGCAACTCCGCAACACTGGTGTATACGCTCCGCGCGGGAACTATAGGGGGCGCTTTGAAAAACGCGCGTAGCGCCGCTAGAGGAGGAGCTGGCGTTCGACAGTGAGGCATAGAGTAATATAGTAAACGTAAAGAGAGGACACAGGAGCCGATTCGCGGCCCAGATAGTGCGTTTTATTCCCTCCGCTACGTGGCGCTTTTCTACAATTTGGTTAAAATTATTTAATACTCTTTCTGTGAAAAGTATTTATTTTTAAATGGCAATGCTTTAAAATTGTTTAAAGTACTTAAATTGACTAAATAGATTAAATCAAATACGTCACAAAAACCACGTGATGAATGGCGCCTGCCATGGCCTGCCTGCCTGCACGCCGTCGCCTCTGCATCATTCTGCATGGCCTCTGCTCGTCCCTGCGTCGTTCGTCTGAGCCGTGCGTGCCGTCCATCTGTGCTTTCTGCTGCATCATGTTCGGTCGACTTTGCATCAATCAAGGTGACGCATGACCGCCCGCGTGCTCGCATGCTCGGCGTGAATTTGCGGAGCCGATCGGTTCAAGCTTCTCGCGCTATTGTTTCTGCCGGGCTGTCTGGCTGCACTTGAACGTGTGTGCATGTTGATTTTCGATCAGATTGTTTTAAAAAAAGAATTTAACTTACGACCTTGCACACGACATTGTCCATGGGTTCACAGATGACGGTGTTGAACGAACCTCTAACATTGCAGATAGAGCCTTGGTTGTTATGCTGTCTGAAATTTCCAGGAGGTGCGTTTGCACACAATGTTGTGCACACTCCAACAACGTCTTCTGTTTAACGCAGTCTCCTCATTTCTCTCATTCGGGAGCTTAAAGGGGCGGTGCAATGATATTCAATTGGAATGTTTTTCACTTTACACGAGCTTACTGGCACTAGTGGGACTCAGGGACACTCGCACGCAACGCCACTGAACAAGAAACTCCTCTGTTGCGCTGTAATTTCGAGGACAAAACCCAGTGTTTTTATTCAATCTCTCCTTCGAAAAACCTGATGACATAGCTGGACGATAGCAGTACCGCCCAGTGACGATATTTGAATACGGCTCATAGATTGGACCCGAGCATGGCGTGGACACTCGAGTTGGGCTCGTGATAATCGATAGCTCGAGAAACATTCGGGTAGTGTCCTGTGTCAAATCGCTGCAATGACGATAACAGCCGAACCATAACAATGTCTGGAACTCAGCGCGTATCCTGTGCCTTGCCAACCCCAGCGCATGACTATGATCAACATTGGCGGCATATAATCGGCTCCAGATCACGGGGCCGCTTGTTCTGGCTGCGAGTTGAGGGGGTGAACTCTGCTCGTTTTTCTTTATTTTCTTCTGCGACTTCGTTTGCGTGTGGTGAAAACGAACGGGTATATTTTACAAATCATTAACGTCAGAGATTCGTTCTAAGCGGTGTTTTCGCAAAAAACAAATATCAGTGCATCGCCCCTTTAGGACTGTTGGCTTCACAGTAAAGGCTGTGGTCTGTGGTTAAGGGGCTTCAAACGCAAGCTTGGTGTATGTGGTAATAAGCCATTTTTTGAAGTTGACAACGAACACGTTTACTTTGTCTTTGATGTTCCGCACCTTCCCAAAACAACCAAGAGCAATCTCCAAGCCCACAAACTCTGCATTGGAAATGAGGTCATTGAGCGGTCTTCTATTGTTGAACTTCATTGTTCTATCCATGATATTAGCTTCCAATTGACTCCGAAACTTACTGAGAGACACATTTATTCAAGAACCTTTCTGTAACATGGAAGAAAATTGGGCCCCACAGGTGCTGAGTGCCTCAATCTTTCTTGTAATCATATTTCTTGTTTATGCAAAGGAACTTCCTGAGGCAGCCATGGCTACAGCCTATTTCTGTGATAGGATGTGCATACTTTTTGATTGTCTAAATAGCTAAAAAAACTCAAGAAGACAGGGCAGAAGTTGCATCATGCCATTCTGAAGGGAGAATCTCAAATACTTGATTTTCTCCACCAGTAACTCGGATGGATTTCAGCATGGCAGTTCCAAAGTAGAAGGCAGCCATAAGCCATCATTGGGTAGCAAGTTACTATAAAAAGTGTCCTCATGCTCTGGGATGAGCTTTCAAACAGCCATGACTTTAAGTTCTTACTTACACGACGCCTGCAAGACACTCTTGAGAACGTTTTTGGAGCTATATACGACAAATGCTGGGCTGCAACACAAACCCAAATGTGCATCAGTTCACCTCAGGACTAAAGCACCTCTGGATAAAGAAACTGTTCAAACTGCCGGACAATGAAAACGTAGAAGGTGACAAGGCTGACCTCTTAAAGGAGTTGCAAATATCTTCACACCATGAAAGTTTAATTTCAGACATTGTGGAATGTCTTCCAATTGATAACTTCCCGCCACTAGAGGATATTTCTGAGCTGGCATCAGACATCAGGTCTTACATAATTGATGACTCGTCCACGTTTTTTTACGTTTGGGGCTATTTGATCAAGCTTTTGCTTGAACAGACAACTTACAGCTGTGGCTGTTCTCAGCTGATATCGGATGAGTCTAATAACTTGACCAGGCCTCACCAGTACTGTCTAGTTCCTAAAGCATACCACGTGCCTGAAAAATTCTTAGGGAACTTAGTAGTACCATCACAGGCTGCCTTTCATTTCATTCAGCAACTAGAAAATCACTTTCTTCCCATAATAGAGAGTGTGGCACATGTTTAGCCTTTGCCCAGAGGAGTACCACAAAGGGTTTTTAAAATTGTTTTGCAGAATACGCTTGCGTTAACATGTTTGATTTCTTAACCTGAATTCTAACAAAGTTCGGTTGCAATCTTCAGTGGCTAGTAAGAACGAGACAGGTTTAACTGTTAATAGTGTATTAACAGAGGCGGTTGCCAAACCAAAAACAAAAAGTGATTATTAAGTGGGCGGTGCAGCTTGCTCTCCAAATATTTGTTTCCCCTTTTTCCAGCGAATGTGTATCACGGCTCTCTAACAAAAATATTTGTCCACTTTCTAAAAAATTTCGATGGAAAATAGTGTACAGAGGCTAAAAATATTTGAAAGAAAATGTATCCACTTATTTATCCACTGTCCATAGTTTTTTCGCCGCTTTTTTCTGAAGCCATATATTTTTTCTGAACAATTTCGGGGAATGTTTAGGAACGTTGAATCTTGTCAGATTTTGAATAGAGTTCTCATTGTTTGGTAATGGCTCGCCCGCAGTGAGTTCGATGCTATGCAAATTGGTGTTTTTTTATACTTGCCGGAAATCGGGAATCTGTACTATCCGGCGTGTGCTTCGCACTGTGTTATACTCTTATGACTGGTAATGATAGCGATGTCTTATTTATTTTTGCACTTACTTTCCGTACCCGAGTCGGCGTGAAAGTGAATGTATCATACAGCATGTTTTCCGTTGAAAGGTTTTGTTAACTTGGTTCCGCTAAGAATCTATTACAAAGTGTACGATATGCCGAAGTCCTTCATATTCATTTATTTTTGTGAGTATCGATCTCTTTCGTATAAAACACACAGAGCTTCTGAAGTAAATCATGTATACATGAATGTGGTCCAATAAAATGCGTTTGAACCACTTACTGTTGTTGACCCCAAAATTCTCCACCAGCCAGGAGTCAATGCGGCGATTGTGTAACTTCAATGCTTTAAGATATAAAAAGAACAAGAACTATATATACTTCTGCTTTGTGAAGTAAGTTGAAATATTGTTTGACACATTTTGCACGGACTATACCGTAAAAAAATAAAGCAAAAATTCGTCAATATTAAAAAAAAAAAAAAAAAAAAAAAAAAAAAAAAAACACCAGCGGCTTCGGGACTCAAGGAGCTCCCGAGAGCCGAGCGAGGACGGGTGGAAATAGAGAAAGAAGGGTACCGGAGAACCGGAGCAAGAAACGCCCAAACCGAAACCGAAACTAACTTGACCGGAGACGGAATCAGATTATACTTAATACCGCCCGCTAGGAGCGCTACCTGTCACTGGTCTATCTGGGCCGCTGGGGCCTATGGTAGTGTCCGTTCTTTACCTTGTGTATATTACTCTATGAGTGAGGCGCGCTCAGCAGCCTGCGGCGCCTTTTCGCGTCCGAAGCTGTGGCGGCGGAAGCGCGCACGGACGGAACTTTTGCTTTTTGGGCCGATAAGTTGAGGGTGACGTTGCATGAGTGCTGGGGCAGATTTAAGAAGCACATTTAGCTGTTCTCCGCTTCTTATATATTGAGTCTGAGTCGTTATTAGGGTTAATTTCTTTAGTTGCGGTCGAAAAAAGGGTTTGAGCAATTCTCCGAAAAGCAAGACGGTCGCCACCATAATTGCTCTCATTGGGAAATTTGTTTTGCTCGTCGCTGTAAACGTAGGACTGCTGGGACGATGATATTTGGAGGTGAGTGAGTTGTTCCCTAAGTTTCAGCACTAAGTGGGCCAAGTTTTATTAAGACAGCAGGTGTGAAATTTATGGTTCGAACGAATAAAGGAATAAAGCTGTCAGGAATATCCGATATTGGACCCAAAATGTTGGGTTATAACCGGGCTGTGTAAAGTGCAGATTTGGACAGACAGGTTCTTGGGTAACTTGACACAACAGTTATATTACCAAATATAGGTGGCATAAAGAAATCAGGTGGAAATTTGGTTTGGGCGGCGTAAATGAATGGGAAACGGTTTTGACAGTGAAAGGGCTGTCAAGAGAATACCACTCGTCGTGGGAGATGGAGTCTTTACAAGTAGGAAGGGACTAGTGCACTGCACTTCCAATTGAAACAGCTTTACGAAAGGTGGCTTCAAAGCCGAGAAAACCAAGTTGCCGGCCAACACACGGTTTGGCCGTCAAAGGATTTTGCGGTCAGCTGATTTTCGTCACACAGGTATTTTGACAACCGTAACTTGACAAAACACTTATTATGCCTAAAAGAGGTGGCATAGTTTAACCAGGTGGAAATGTTTTTGGGCGCCGTAATTAAATGATAACCGGTTTTGACCGTCAAACGTTGTCAAGACAATACCACTTACCGTGGGAGGTGCACACTTTACAGGTAGGAAGAGACAAGTGGACGTTACTTCCAGTTAGAACAACTTTTCAATAGGTGGCTTTAAGCTGAGAAAAAAAAATGTTGCCTACAAGACTCGGGGTGTCAACGTTTCCACATCCAAAAGGAGGCTGATCGAAAAAGAAAGCACACCACATAAACTTCCATACTGAAACATCGATTGTCCAGTGATTCCAAGTTTCACTGTAGTTTTCCTTAGATTCATATTTGTCACTTTTTGTATCGTCCGAATCTTTCTTCATGAAGTAGAGACTGTGTGCCATAGTGGTCCGGAAATATCATCGACACGTACGATGTGGACGAAACTTCTTTGGAGGGCATTCCTTTAACGAAATTCGCACTGCATACCCGCGAGTGTAGGATGGCATTTCAGTTAGAGCTGAGATATGTAGGCGTTACTGGTACGAAAACAAATGCAGAGCGAACAGCGGCAGTGTAGAATACGTCAGCCGTGACGACACAGTGGCAGACCAAATTTCTCCCGTCGCACGGCACGGGTCCATCGTTGTCGCTGTCCACCAAAACATCGCCGAGGTGAAAAACGGTGAAGCTTCGTCCCCACGAGATACGACGCATAACTATTGGAGCACTTAACGACGCAGCAGTTCATGCTGTCAACCCAGCGCAACCGCACCGCTCCGACTTCAGTGCGTACCAATGTACGCGGCGTGGTTTCGTTTTGCTGGGGATCTCACTGCCTACCTTCGGTAACGGCCGCGCGGCGGCGCGTCGGTCGCGTTGCACGGAGTGTATAGACCATTCCATTTAGCGCTCTGGGCGGCACCATTTTGTTCGACAGCAGCGCCCCCTCCGCACATCCGGGAAATTCAGCGGGTTCGGCGGGGTAAAACGAGAGAGAGCTAGGGCACGCGCCCGACTCCGCTAGCAGACGACAAAACGGGAGGTTGCCATTTCTCCATCTTTGGGCTGTATCGGCGGGCAGTACGGAACATCGAACTCTCGCTCGTGGCTGCCGTTGTGAAGTGGTTCGCTTTCTTAAAATAGTTATGGCTACTCCAAAATCAGCCTAGAGCTCTCTGTTGTCCTACTTCGGTAAATGTCCAACTGACATATCTTTTTTCCGTTATTTAAATAGCAGTTGAGTCAGCCGGCCGTACTACCCACAACTACTGCGTGTATTGCGGCAGGAGAACACGTTTTTATTGATTATTTCAGACATCCACTCATAGTCGTTAAAGGCCTACACCCAGTACGAACTTTGTATAGTAAAAAAGCTACAGCCACCGGATTCACTTTTCGCCGGAGAGACCGGCCAGTCTGACACTGTTTTCCCTATTTTTTTTTATTTGCACGCAGATAACAGCGGAATTGGACTCTGTTAGTCTTTTTTTATCTAGCATAGTAATGCGCGATAACTGGCATACCAAAATCTGCGAATCTGCGCTTGAAATTTCCAGAATGACGCGATTTTAAACAGAGTTTGTGCGCCAGTCGGACGCTGGGTACTGTCCACTCGGCGGAGCAGAACGACATGCGGGCGAGAGGGGGAGGGCATTTTTTTTTCTCTTTGTACCCTCTCTGGTATGACCCTAATGGAACGGGCTTCAGCGGTCACCAGAGTCGCTACAATTCAGATGACGAGTTTGCTATTCTGGTATGCGGCATTCTATTTATAGTATGTCTTATTGTTGTCTTCAGGTAAGCAAATTGGTTACTTTACTTCTTATTGATTTTCAGATGAGAATGCTTCCAGCATTGGCCTTCTTGCCAATCGCCGACATTCCCGAGGCCTCCAAGGAACTTCTCGAGGTTTTCCCCACCGATGCCTCACTCGTGGCGGACTATTTCGAGGACGTGTATATCGGGAGACCCTGTCGAAACGGCTTGTCGTCGGCCACCTCCCCTCCTCTGGTTTGGTCAGTCAGAGAATCAACACTAGCAGAAAGGCCAACAAGGACCAACAACAGCATCGGAGCGTGGCTCCGGGGACTGCACGTAACAACTAACCTAATCCTCTGAGAACTTGGACGTTTTCTGTAATACATTTTTGCATTTGTAGCTCAAAATTTCAGTACGGTGCTCACTCAAAAGGCTTTCTCCACAAGTGTGTGTGTGTGTGTTTTTTTTTCTTTTTATCCTTAACAGAGATGAAGCTGGCTCAAGCAGGGGGCGGCACGACATCTTCAAGGGTGTCCAAGAAGCACGACGACAGCAACCGACGTCTTTAAATCATTGTGAGCCGCTACGATGGTCGCAATTGTCTAGAAACCCTGAGGGTGGCAGGGTGGCAGCTCGGAATATCGCTTTTTATTTTTTTTTTTATTTCGCTCAATAAATCTGTTGTTTTCTAAGTACAACGATGACTTGTTTGGCTGTTCCCTCTCTTTAGTAAAATTAAATATACCGCACTAATCTTTATTGCATGCACAGCCAGGTGAATATATGTTGGGAAAATTCAAATATCCGGTTCCCACAGTGAAAAACGTTCTTAGGGACAAAGTCCCCTATGACGAATGTTCCGCTGTGACGAACGGGCCTATTACCAGTTGGCCTATGACGAATGCGCACATGACAAACGGGCCTACACCAATCTCTTGCGTCGTGTCTGTTCGCTCCCCGCGCATCGTAGCAGTGTTGTTGCAGTGTGTGTGTGTGTGGGGGGGGGGGGGGGGGGCTTGTGAAAATTTTAGGGGGTTTCGGTCTCTCCAAATCATTTTCTCCACCCCCCTTCCTACGCTACATGCTTCCCCCTCTTTTCAAACATCAGCTGATCTTCCAACATTTGATCTCCTTTGTGCAGGAATGTTCGTTGATAGGCAAAACAACCACTAGAATTTGAAAGTAATTTGTAACTTGAGTCGAAGTTACTCAAAAAAGTAATTAAAGTAAACTACTAATTGCCAAATTAAAAATGTAATTGAAAGTTATTAAACTACCCAGAGAAGTAGTTAAACTACAGTAACTTGAGTAGAGTAGTTGAACTACGTACAAGTCTAGCAGCGATGAGCCCTTGGTCGGCTCTTACTGTCGGGCGACGGAGAAAATCTCACCGGAAAACGCGCGGCGGAGAAACGTTTCCCGGAGAAAAGCTCACTAGTGAAATGCTCACCGCACAAACCGACAAATGCGAAGAAAAGCTCATGTACGAAACATTTTATTTAATATTTAAAGTGTAATATTCTCGGCTTTGTTCTCACTGCGGTGTTTATATTTAAAACTCACGTCCGCACTTTGCTCAGCGCTTATGCTGCGCTTTTTGTGAGTTCGTATATTTGTAAAACCAAATGTTCTCGTTCCGCCCCAGAAGAATAGCTCACTTTCTAAGAAAAATGGGGAAGAGGCAGACGAATCCATAGTTTTGCAGAATGCCAATACTTAAAAAAGTGGGCAACGCGTTTTACTTCTTTTCTGTTATCTTTTACATGGAGGCAGGACATTGCCTCAAGGTTGAATACTACGACCAGCAACAATGGGGGGGGGGGGGGGCCTCTGTCTCGGCACCTGACGACAACTGTCCTCCCAAAACGTAGCAAGTCCGTCTTAGGCCCCATCACCGAAAGAGGTCATTGTTTCCTACAACGCAAAATAAAAACAGAACATAGTATCCCCACGTGCGCAGCTGGCCAAATAGGCAGCGCACCCATGGCCTGATGGTTACCGTGCTTGCTTCGTATGCACATAGCCAAGATTCAATGCCTGGCCACGGACACACCTTTTATTGCTTCTTTATTGCCGCGTTCTGGCGAATTCGAGAACCCTGTTGCTTATTAGGGGTTAGAATGTTCTACGCACCGAATATCCTACGCCGTTTGTTCCAGAAGTCCACGCGTCTACACAGGTGCTCCGCGTGGCGAGCCAAAGTCAGTCTCGCCCCAACGTTCGATCCTGCTGTTACGCCGACTTCGACGCCAGCGACGCTCTCTTGTCATCGTTTGTTTTCTTTTTGTTTGGGACACAAGTTCGCCCCATTAAACGTTTGAGTTTCTTCGGTTGTTTTTTGTTTCGTCACCTAATCATTAGTGGCATTTTGCTGGAGGTGCGGGGTAACATATGTCCCTGCAGCGTACCCCTCCATGGGCCCGCAGTGCAAGTACGACGCCATGCCCCCGAAGATCACATGAATGCACTACCGAGACCCGAATCATCACCTACGCAAGTCGGACACTGTTCAAGGCAAAGTGCAATTACTCTACGACTGAAAAAAGTGGCTTGCTGTCGTCTGGGCAATCAGAAAGATTCGCTGTCCGTACTTGTACGGGAGCCCGTTCCCCGTAGCGAAAGACCACCACTCGCTCTGCTGGCTTGCAAACTTCAAGAACCCATCAGGACGCCTCGCTCGATGGAGTCTCCGACTACGAGAGATCAACATGACTGATCTACAAGTCAGGCCACAAGCACAGCGACACCGACTGCCTGTCCAGAGCCCCCGTAGAAACACCTTCCGGCAGCAGCGACGACGATGACGACGAGTGCTTCCTAGGCGCAGTGAACACCTACGACATGGCACGACGTCAACGAGACGATAGTGAGCTGCGCGCACTAATAGAGCACCTGGAAGGGCTTGGGAGTACCATGCCACGTGTTTTCTAACGAGCCCTGCCAACCTTCGCCATTCGACAAGGTGTCTCCGAAGTTCTACAAAGAAAACTTCGGGGACAACAACTCGCCGCGAGTGGCGGTAATCCCGACCGACCTTCGAGAGGAGATCTTTCAAGCCTGCCGCGACGACCCGACGTCCGGACACTGGCCCGTATTCGTGGAAGTATTACCTTCCCAAGGTCGCCAAAACCGTCCACCTATACACACGATCATACCACGAGTGCCAGCGACTGAAGAAACCTCCGACGAAGCCGGCCGGTCCCCTGCAGCCAATTCCTCTGCCAGCTGTACCCTTCCAGCAGATCAGAATGGATTTACCTGGCCCATTTTCGCCGTCAACGTCGAGAAACCGCTGGATAATCGTCGCCACGGATTATCTTATGCGGTACGCCGAAACGAAAGCCCTTCCGTGAGGGACTTCTGTGGAAGTGGCCAAGTTTTTCATCGAGTCCATCGTCCTCCGGCACGGCGCTCCCGAAGTTCTGATTACAGTTCATGGCACAGCTGATGCAAGAGACCCTCCCTCTCAGCTATATCAATCATCAGCGAACCAGAGCGTACCATCCTCAGACTAATGGGCTGACGGAACGCCTAAAAAAAACCATCGCCGACATGGTGTCGATGCACGTTGACGTGCAACACAAGAACTGGGATGAGGTCCTGCCAGATGTCACATTCGCCTACAACACAGCGGTTCAGGAGTCCAGGGGTGTTACACCATTCCAGCTGGTGCATGGTAACAAGGTGACTACCATGCTTGACGCCATGCTACCTTACGAGCCGCTGGTGACGGAAGTTACGACGCCCAAGTGGTTGTGCAACGAGCAGAAGTCCGCCAGCTCGCCCGAGTCCGGATCCAAGACCAGCAACGTGTCGACGCTGGCCGCTACAACCTTCGCCGTCTCGCGAAGGTTGTAGCGGCCCGGAGGCCGGGTGTGCGTGTGGACACCGATACGACGTCGTGGCCTGAGCGAGAAGCTTTTGAAGTTTGAACGTTTGACTATACAAAGTCATTTCACATCTGGGAGATCTCAACTACAAAGTGGTGCCCGACGGAACGCACGCATCATCGCGTCGCCGACCGCGGCCCGAGGTGGTTCACGTCGTTCGATTCAAGTGATTCTACGCTCGATAGGACTGTGAACATTATGTGCTCCAATTGACTCTTTAGTTTACCGTTTTTTTATTTCCTTGTTTTTCTTTTGTGTTGCATCAAGGCGATGCACTTTCTAAAGGGGGAGTAATGCCGCGCGCGCAGCTGACGAAGTGCGCAGCGCGCTTGTGGCGTATAATTCCACTTCCGGCTGCCGCACAGTGCGGACGTGTGATCATGTGCTCCGACGGAGCGGTTCCAGCGGCCCACGCCGGCCGCGGTATCAGGTTCGAACAGGCCCAAGATTATCAGTTCATGCTGCTTCCCCTGCCCACCGGGTATGTTGTTTTAAATACAGTTTTCTTACACGCCGACATGAAAGGTCGACCGTATCCCGTTGAAAGTTTCCGGGACGCGCTGCGTCGTCACGGTACGCTCCCCGAGGTTTCGGCCATGGGGCGGACCAAATACATCACGTATGGGCGGTAACCTTCAAGTCGGCGGAAGGAAAACAGAAGATGCTGGAGACAACCGAGCTAATCGTTAAGGGTCGCCGATGCGTTGTCGTCGGCCCCTCCCACCAAGACGTCAGGGTAAAACTTTACTGGCTCCTCTTCAACGTGGCTGACGACGACGTGAGGGAGGCCCTGACGCCCTACGGCCGGGTTCTTGAGGTCGCAAGGGAGCGGTGGCGCGTGGACGGCTGCCAGAGCGTTGGTACCATGACGCGGACGGCGGTACTACGGCTGAAGGCGGGAGTAACCTGCGAAGACATCCCGCACCAGCTGCGGGTGGGTGGCGAGCTCGCGCTCGTAGTCGTCCCTGGCAGGGCCCCGCTGTGCCTCCGGTGCCAGCAGACCGGGCACATCCGGAAGGAGTGCCGCGCCCCGAGGTGCACCCTCTGCCGCCGCTTCTGTCACGAGGCGACTCAGTGCGTCCGCACCTACGCGGCCGCCGCTGCTCCAGTGGGGAGCTTGGATCGATCCGAGCTCCTGATGGACGAGGGAGAGGCCGAGGATGCAGCCACCGGCTTCACGGTAAACATGGACCCGGCGGCGAACGCCCCATCGGCATCAGAAGGAAGAGCCAGCTCGGGCGTCATGGACTCGGAGGCACCTGCTGCCGCGATGGAGCAAAGGGCGCGCGAGGAAGAGTCGGAGGCGGCAGCACCCGCACCAACCGGGGCGGAAGTCGACGACGACAACCCCGTTATCAAGAAGACTGCTGACGACGTGGCCATGGACGACGTTCCGGCTGGCAGCGCGGCAGCGAAGAGGACCCGAGACGAAGGCAACGCGGACAGCGACGAGCTCAAACGGGTGGAGCCGCCCCCAAGGCGGTGCCCTTCTGGAGGCGACGTGCACTCGTCAAACCGAACGCTCCGGTAGAAGACAGGACGGCCGCCAAGCCTCCGCCGTGAGGCGCACGCCAGAGTTCGTGAGGGGCTCGGATCCAGTGACCGCGAGGGACGGGTGCCAGTGTCGCGTCGCGTCAGAAGAGCCGGGCTATTCATCCGAGGTAAGCACCATACGGTCTCTCTTTTCCTGAATGGCAACGATGTTGAATGCGCAATTTCGTGTCGGGACTCTTAACGTCCGCGGGCTGTCGGCCAGGCGCCGGCAATACCAGCTGAGCTGTCTGTTCGACGAACACGAGCTCGATATCGTCGCCGATCAGGAAACCAAGATCGAAAGCCAGGGGCAGACGGACCGTATGGTGCAGCCATTCGAACTCGTTTCAATGTATGCGTAGCGCACGTTGTACGGACATCGGGGGGGGGGGGGGGGGGGGGGGCGCTTTGTTTTAGCGAAAGTCGCTGGGGGTTCTGGAAAGTTTTGTTCTGTCCGGCGCGTATGGACGATTTGTACCGTGCTATTTCTCCTTTTCTAACGCCGACTGGAGGGTCACTTGTATTGACGCGCCGACCCGCGAAGGTGAGCGCAAGGTTTTTTTTTTCAAGGTATTAGTGAATACCTCAAATGTGAGATGTTTATTATTTTTCTTGGTGATTTTAACTGCGTGTGTTCGCCTGAAGACCGAGCAAATCTGACCCAGGTTCGCGATCAAAGCGCCCTTTATTTGAACGATGTTATTTCGAATTATTCATTAGAAGACGTCGCTTGTGTTTCGTCCAAAAGTAACGTTCATTTTACCCATTTTCAGGCCTCGAGCCACACCCGTCTCGATAGAGCATATGTTTCTCTCGATTTCGTTTCAATGTGTGATCAACATTCTGTTGTACCCGTTTCGTTTAGCGATCATGCTCTTGTCATGTTCACGATCGGAAGGAAGTTGAAAAAACGTAGGTGGAATTGGTCGCTTTGGAAAATGAATAGTAGCCTTATCAAAGACAAAGTTTTCAGAGCTCACGTAGAAGCATTGTTTAGAAAGTTACGCGAGGACGAGCAAACAATGTGGGGGGTACGTTGGGAATTTTTTAAGGAGGACGTGAAGCTTTTTGCCATAGAGCAAAGCAGCATTTTAAACCACCACAAGCGGCAGAAAGAGAGGGAACTGAGGGACCAGGCTGAATGTTCTTGTAAAAGAAGAAAGCGCGAAGCCGGGGGAGTTTTTAAACGAAATCAGACGGTTGAAAAATCAACTTGAATCACTTGACTGCGAAAGACATCGAGGGGCCATCGTCCGTTCGCGATCGGAGAAGCTGTGGCTGGGCGAGCGGCCCACGAAGCGTGCCATGAGTGACGAAAAGAGGCACGCTTGGCGTAACGATATAAAAGAAATTCTTTACTGTAATTCGATAACGCGCGAACAGGCAGATATCGAGAAAGCCTTTGTAGAGTATTACCGCGGGCTGCTCGGTCAGTGCGCGCAGAAAGATAGTGGTTTCAAAAAAGATTTTTTACCGCTTATGCCTTCGCTCGACAGGCACGTACGAGAAAGATTAGAAACGCCTATCAGTGTCAGTGAGCTGGAGGCGGCAATCGAAGAGTTAGCCACGGGTAAAACGCCCGAGCCTGACGGTCTCTGCGCCGAATTTTATAAATCCTTTAAGAAAGATTCCGCTGCAGTTCTGTACGAGGTATTAACCAAGGCGTATAAAATATCTGTGCTACCGCCATCCTTCCTTAAGTCGCACACCATATTAATCCCCAAGTCAGACGACCCAGTTAAACTTCAATCTGTTTCATCATATGGACCAATAAGCCTCACTAATGTCGATTATAAAATTTATATGAAAGTCCTAGCTACTCGTGTGCAAATTGTTATAACCTGTCTTGTTGGGCAACATCAGACCTGTGGCATAAAGGGTCGGTCCATTTGCACAAACATCCATGTTGCTCGCAGCATTTTAGAGTGTTGCGACGCCTTCGAGAGACGTGTTGGAATGTTGCAAATGGACTTCGAAAAGGCGTTCGATCGGGTGGGTCACGATGTGCTTTTTCGTATTCTTGAACACGCAAACGTTGGCTCCGTTATTTTGGGTGGGTTAACGATGGCATATGCAAATTGTTCTACATCTATTATCGTCAATAAGAAAGTCAGCGAAAGTGTCAATGTTTACTCTTCGGTGAGGCAAGGTTGCCCCTTATCCCCGTTATTGTTCGCGATTTATTTAGAACACTTTTGTTTAGGGCTTATTCATAATGAACGCATCCGCGGCTTTAGCTTAAATCCAACCGAGGTTAAAGTCCTCTCTTATGCGGACGACGTCGCTGTCTTCTGTACTGACCAGGAGAGTTTGCTTGAAGTGGTCAAAGTCGCGGCTTCCTTTTGTAGTCAAACGGGTAGTGTAATAAATTGGGGTAAATGTACAGGGTTTTGGCACGGAAACTGCTCCGCCGCGCCTGGGGTTTTTCTGAAAGTCCAGTGGACAACCTTGCAGGCGAAGTATCTCGGTGTGCCGCTCGAACACTACCGAGATACTACGCCAATGTGGGACGTTGAAACGAACCTTGCAAGAGCCAAAGCGGAAGGCTGGAAGGGGAGGGAATTTTCAATGTTTGCGCGAGCAACAGTCTGTAATTCATTTTTAAACACTAAAATATGGTACATTTTACAAGTGTTATCTATGTCGCGCCTCAATGTAGAGAAGCTGCACAGGGTCTTCGCCGTTTTTATCTGGAGGTCGAGCTAGGAACGCTCTTCCCGCACTAATTTGTGTCGCTCCGTGAGTAGTGGAGGTTTGGGATTGTCCCACCTCTTCATTCGCCAGATTATATCGCGGTTTTTGTTCTTGCGAGATCAGAATAATGCTTTTTTTGCGTACAGTCCTGCAGAACGTGTTGCAGGATTATCTGCCCGAATTTATTATATTGTCTAGTAACCCCATTTGTGTCAGTGTTCATGGGTTCATGCGAGAAATAGTTTTATCTTTTCGGGTGCTAAAGGTTTGTTTTTCAATAGAGTACTTATGTTCAGTTAATCGTAAAAGGTTGTATAAAGACTTGGTAGATGTTCTTTTGCCTGTACCCCTCTATAGGTCCCTGTATTATGACGGACCAGGGCAGGATGTTTTAAAGAGAGTGAAGAAAATGCCGGTTAAGCCATCTATCAAGTCCTTTTTTTTCAATTACATTGTGGTGTGCTTCCTGTTAAGCCATGGCTCGAAGAGATAGGTCTTTTTGTCCCATGGTCGGTTAACTGTCTGTTGTGTAAGGAACAAGAAACGATAGAACATGTTTTTCTGGAGTGTTGGGACGTTGAAGAAAGAACCCCCCCTCGATCCACACGGCGTATACGTTATTTACCGCTGGAGAACGAAGGCGGGGTTCCGTACGATTTGTTCATGCTCCTCGGCCTCCACAGACTCTGGAGGACGAGGACAGAAGGGAACAACGCAGATGTCAAAATACGCCCCGCTGGAGACCGTTTAATTGAAAGTGCCGCGTATATACGCGAAGTGTATCGCGCTTTGCGAGAACCCCCAGACTGGGTATCCTTACTAGATGAATTGATCAGTGTAAAACGTTTTTAGATGTAACCGCGGGGCCTCTCAGAGGTTCACATGCTTTTAACATTTTCATATATGTGTGTTTTGTTTCTGTGTTATAGCGATTCAATGTATAACCAGGCAATAAAGAAAAAAAAAAAAGCGCGCTTGTGGCGTAACGATTATCGTGCTTGCCTCCCACGCAAAAGGCCGGGGTTCGATACCTGTCTGCGGATGAACCTCTTTGTTGTTTCTGCAATGTCGCGTTCTAGGGAATTCGAGAAACTTGTTGCTTTTTCGAGGTTAGAATCTTCTACGCGCCGAACATTCTACGCTGATTGTTCCAGAAGTCAATGCGTCTACATAAGGTGCTGCTCTTGGCGAGCCAAAATCAGTCTCGCCCCAGTGTTCGATCCTGCTGTTATGCCGATTTCGACGCCCGCGACGCTCTGTTGTTATCCTCTATTTCCTTTTTGTTTTGGGCAAATGTTCGACCCCTTAAACGCTTCAGTTTCCTCAGTTATTTTTTGTTTCGTGACCTCATCATTCCTGACAATATTTACATTGACATTAATATCCCCTCTGGTGAACGAACAGCAACCGTTGCATTTGTTTTCACGCACGAAACGGTGACTCCCAGAAAAAGTAAGAACGCAGTGTTATTGCCTTTATTTTAACAATCTCACTCACTTGCAGGCTTGGGCTGATGGTAGCTCAAAACCGAAACTCTGGTAGCGTGATTCGTGACTGCGCGCGCTACTACCCAACCCCGTTGTCACGCCACTTCTGCAAGAAGTCACTGTAAAATTGCCAGGTAACACACAAAAACGACACTGATACATATTATCTTGTAGAATATCACCTTATTTAGTAATACGTATGTCATTATGTATGACATGATGCATTTGAATTTTAAAAAAAAATCTCTTCGCCTGAAAAATTTAAATATCAAATTTAAGTTTGGTGACAACATATTTTGGCCGAATGTTTTCTAAATCTTTAGGGAAGTTCGGAAAAGTTCGGTTTTGCCAAATCCCGACATTCGGCGCCAAATTTTTGAAGCGGTAAACGTTCGGCCCCTCACTAGTATCACATATCAACCCGGCGTGCACCCGGGTTCAGCGATTGATTGAAGCTCGCTGTTGCGTCATCGGTGGTGTGCGGGACGGCTCAAGTGGCATCGAGCGACCGGGAAGCGACTGGAAACCTGGTCGAAATGGGCATTAAATGACGATAATAACGCCTTCGCACGTCTACGAGATGATGCTCCGGTGGACACAGGGACCGGGTGAGTCCATCGCTGATTATTTATTCAACAATCTCTGCTCGAGGTACGACGTCAAGAAAATGAGTTCACAATGGCGCAATCTTATAATTGCGGAACTTCGGAACGTGAACCATGCTGTGATCCTGCGGCTTCAAGCAGCGACTTTCGTAACGTCTGGCGAAATTTTGCGAAAACGTACTGATTTTCTTTTTGAAATCACTCGTTGCAAAAAAATCAGTCCACGAGAAAAAAAAAAAAAAACTATGGAAGACAAAGCTGTTAAGAAAGTTTCGCCAGGAGCTGAAAGTTCGAATGTTATCTGTAAAATCATTTTTTCAGAGAGTTTTAGTTTTATTGAAAGAATATAAGTATTTATATCATGTTGCCATTTTAGCGCTTGGTTCTATATACATTTCTTAATGTCATTAATGGTTTTTCAAGTGTACTTGTCATATTTGTTAATTCAGGTCAACTACAAGCTGTTCAGACCACTGAAGTAACGGAAGACTGTAGATTCGCTGGTTCAGTAACCTCTGCACATTCAGGGCAAATGATATATGATGTTTTTTTACTCAACATTACAAAAAATCAGTGGACAACGGGAATGCAAGTTTGCGGGTTTGTCAGAGGTCACTTCTGGGAAGCAGTTGCTTAGGACTTCCAATGTTATACTTTGTTGTACAACTCGGATAATCTATCAGTACTGCTTATTTTTGCTGTTTAATTCTCGGTGCATCTTCTGGGGACCCTAATGACATTGCATAACAAGCTCAAAGGCCTGCCGCTGTACCTGGCCTGGCTTCTGCAGAAGAGGTCAAAGTTAGGTTTAAGGAGGCCCGGATATCCTGGGCCAATGATGTTGAGACCAGGGCCAGCGAGGCCGAGGCCGAGACCGGGGCCGAAGCTAGGGCTTATGGGGCCGAAGCCAGTGCTAACGAGGCCGAAGCCAGGGTCAGTAAGGCTGAAGCCAGGGCCAACAAGGCTGAAGCCAGGATGGAACAGGTTGAGACTAGAGCGAACCTGACCGGGGGACGCTGACCTGCCCTCAGCGTCCCCTGCCCTGGCCTCAAACAGGACTGAAGATGCTGGGGCCAGAGCGGCCGAGGCCAGAGCAGAGGTGGCTGAGACCAGTGCGGTGGAGGCCGAGGCCAGGGAGGAGGAGGGCGAGGCGAAAGTTGTTGAAGTAAAAGCCCAAATGGCATTAATGCTCGAGGATCTGCTCCCTATAGCTGCTTTGGAACGTTTGACTGGACTCAGAAATATCTGGAAACTCCCAGTCCATATCAGTCCTTTTATGCCTAGCGAGCGTGGAATATTCACAATTGTGATTACCATAAGGTTGAGCAGTACAACTTGTTATTATTGCAATAGGTAGAGACACAGAAGAGTTTTTAAAGGCACTAGGGTAGCTGCCTCAGCTTTGCAACATTCCTGTGTTGTGTATGATAGTGTTATGTTCATATTTCCTTGTTGACAGCATGATGCTGACCCCTTTAAAGGGACGCTAAACCGAAATTTCGGTTGCAATTATATATCATGGTAACACCAGTAACGCTGGTTTATGTCCGTAAAATCCACCATTTGAAGGAAGAGCGCTGGAGAAACTAAATTAAACGCGAAAACAAAGTTTGCTCGCTACTCTGGTGAGTGCTCTCTTCGTGATGTCACAGTATTGTCCTAGTCTTCACGTCCTTCCTCCCCACGGCAAGGTACGCCAAAATGCTGCCTTCCCAGGGGAAGGGGGCGAAGGTTAGGAGGAGCGTGATATGATGACGTCAAAAAGAAACAGATTCGCTTCCACACTGCATTGCGTGCGCCTGCTGCTCTCGTAGACCGGCCACCAGCTTCGCTCAATCCCGCCTTCTTTAAAAAAAGTATAGCCAACCGTTTCAGATAATATTGTAATGTGATATTTTGGGATTGGTAGCGCCATGTAGAGCACTCCTGCTGCCTTTGTTTAAGAGCTTTATATTTTGGTTCCCCATTCCTTTGACTGTACTGCCGGTTGTCACGAAATCGCGAGATAACGAAAGATTGTACCCTGTGCCGTAACAGTTTTCGCTAATTTGCGACAAACACTTTTTTATAAAAGAGCATAGTGAATGTGCGCTTGTGTCTGGAAAAGATTGCAAGCTGCTTCTGAAAATTCCACTAGCCATAGGATTCGCGGAACTGAATCAAGGCACTAGTCTGATCTTTCGAGCACAATTTTTATATTCTTCAAAGTGCGCCAAAATTATAATATTATAGATATATTTTTTTTTTCATTGTTGATAAAAGCTTAGCTTTAAATACCTTCTTCTCCTACGTCGACGTGCCTAAACTCAGTTTCACCTTACGTCCGAGCACAGCGGACGCTACGAGCCATCGGAGCCAATCCAAGGCCGTGTGAGTGTCACGTGACCTTGGACAAGGGGCACAGCGACGCGGAAAGCGCATCACGGGCCATGTCCACAAAGCGGGATTGGCTAGGATAGCTCGTAACGTGCTCTGTACCCAGACGTAAGGTGAAAAAGAGTTTAAACTATTTGTCCAGGCTTAACTGCCCAATGACGCAAATTCGCCACATACCAGATTTTTTGCTTAAGAGTTCATTTGCACCAAACATAAATTTAATAATAGATTACATGCACACGTTTGCATGTACGTCCTCTAAGCGCCGCCATCTTCCTATAGCTAGGGAGCGCATGAGCTGCGCCGTAAACCGATTGCGATGCCTTGAGAAGCCGTTGTAATCGGATTATGGCACGGCCCACAGCACACGTAAGTACACTCAAGCAAGCAAGATGGGGGCGCCTGGAGGCCGTACTTGGAAACGTGTATACAAAGCAAAAAATAGAGTTTAAAAATTTTTTGGATTGACGCTTATTTTTAATCTTTTGCGTTGCGTTAAAGGGTTAACAAGCTGCTTCATATTCCGAATTGAGTACTACTGCTGCTACCATTTTCTGTCATTCCATATGTGGTTTCAATTAAACTGAATGCAGGTACAGGAAACCATTTTTTTTTTTTAAATCAGGGTAGGCGATATCTGTGACGGTGATGCACTGAATTGCGGTGCGAAAGCCGATCCTGCTTGGGTTTGGAGGTTTGCCGTTCCTATGTTGACTCACAGTGACAATTTTCATGCCTCAATTTGCTGTTTTGCCTACAGGAATAGCATGTGCATCGCTCTTTTGAGTTGCGGCATTACATAGGTGAAATGAGGCAGCTCATAGTATGATATGGAGTGGCAGCAGCGATCTGTCTCAATTAGGGAGCTGTTTGCGAAGCGGCTTGTTGACATAGAGTGTACGTCTTGAAAGCTGTAGAATATGCACAAAAACGCTGAATGTGCGCTAGAAGCGCAATAAAGACGACAAAAGTAACAGTCAATGAAAGAGATAAGTGACCTGACTAAAATGAGGGAGGGGGACTTGAGTATCGGGGTACAAAGCAGTCTGAAGGGAGAGCAGCCTGAAGACGGCCATATGTTCCAATGATTACTCTAGCGCGAGTTAAAATGGCTCGGATAATTTCAAAAATGGTCTTTTTATGGTGAGCGTGCATATGTCAAGCATGCGATTTCAGGCTTGGCTTTCACAGATTCATGCTTTTCTAGATTTTACACCATTTATTTTAAAAGTTTGAAATCTAGAAGCAGGTTTGGTGCAGTGTCTGCTTTAATTGTGTGCACTTTCAATTTTCCTTAGTGTAAAACCAGGTGTGACCTATGTGTAACATTAAAGGGACTATGACGCCAGTGTTGACGGTTGTTGACCAGTACTTTTCTCATAAATCATGCTTCGTACCGGCAGGTGTGCTGCCCCTTGTTGCGGCTATGAAGATTCGTGGAGTAGCGGGCCCGTGGCTCAAGAGAATGTTGTGGAGAACATGGTATGTCACGATTTCTCTCTTCACATTGCGGTTAAAGGTGCGCACCTTTTATCTTGTCATGCTCCTACCCTTAATAGCTCATTCACACCTGCGAGTCCGCACAATAATCCACCCAAATTTAGACGACGGGCGTCAAAATTTGAGCGACAACTACCATAAAGCTGGATCATTAGGTCGGCTCCTGGACGTTCGTGACAACCCCTTCAATTTCCAGTTAATGCGGTTCGTGCTTGTTTTTCTCCTGGAGAGTTACCTGTACCTTTCTTGCTGGGCGTACAACACCTATTTAACCAGTGTTACATTTCATGTTTTATGTAAAGTTCTTGACTTTTTCCAGACCCTCTAAGACGTCTGCGTACGGTGCGGCAGGGTCAGTCAAGTTTGTAGCTGTTTCCTTTGTCGCATCGTTGTGTTCCTTTGTCACTGTAGCTTGTGGGCAACCTGGGGATTCCAAGCGGCTGGCCAAGGCTGCCCCTCCGACAGTCATGAGTGGTCATCTTGACCACGAGGGGGCCAAGGGCAACTGGCCACGCGAGCGGCGCTCCGCCGCTAATAAAAGGCCGTCGCAGCGGATGCGCGGGGGCTGTTGGGATCGCTGGGCAGGCGATAGCGCTCATTAAATGTTTACGTGTTGTTGAACTGGTGCGCTGTTTCATTCTCCGAGACGGTAGCAGCAAGGGAAATGCCACAAGCTATACGACTTATCAATCCGAGCCTCTCACGCAGCTGTCTCCCCAGTGTCACTGGTAGATCATCCTTCACCACAAAGAAAGAAGAAAAAAAAAACTGCTCTTGGGTCGTTGAGGTTCCAATTAAGACTGTCAGGGTCACTCTTCCATACGTTTTTTTCTTATGACCAAAAAACGACGACAGTGTTTGTCACACTTGCCGACTTTTTTTACTTGAGATCAAACTGAGTAGTCTCTTTGGAATTACGAAGCAATTTGCTCCGATGTCGAGCTTGCAGCGTAGGCGGTCTTTTTCTATCTGTACTGTCTCGCTCCAGCTGTCTACTTTTTCTATCTTGTTCACTCTTACATGACGCAGCAGATAATCTTCCTCGCTTTCGTCAGTGTCCTCGTCCTCAACTTGGAGGACTTCAGGGTTGTTTTTTCTTTCTCTTTATTTTTGGCACTGCTGTCGGCTCTTAGAGGACTGTAGACCTTTCCTTCAGCATTTTGCAAAAGGTCCAACTTCGCCATAGCTAAGGCATTGGTGTCCTCTAGCTCGGCATGCGCTCGAGTGGTGTACGAAACCACAACATCGGCATGCCACTTGGTTTGCTTTTCTCAGCGCCCGTATTCCTAGTGGGTCATCAGTTCTGTCATTCTTTCTTCGGATTTCATTGAACTGCTCTCCCGTTCGTTCATTAGTTCGGCACATTTCCAGTACTTTCGCAAAAGTAGGGTTACCGTTGACAAGCTCCTGCACTAGCTGTTTGTCTCTAGTCCCCCAGTATTATTCGCCTTCTCAGCATTCATTTTTCGACATCAACGAACTCGCAGTTTCGCACGAGAATCTTTAGCTCGATCAACCACTTTTCTTTCCGTCTTTTTTATCTCTTTTTATGAAGACAAATTTATTCTAAAGGTTTATAGCTGGCTTCCTGTGCTGCTCAAACTTATCCTCTAAACCTTGTGTCTTTTCTCTGTCTGCCCTGTTTTCGAATGTAAAGGTGCTGTAAATCCGCCTACATTCTTCACTGATGCAGACGAGGAGCGTTTAGGCTTGAACTTTGCTTGGCTGATCCTTCAGGTGCGTTGAAACCGACAACACTTCAAATTCTGGGTTCCATGTTTTCTATGCATTCCAAGGCTCGTCGGTCGGGTCTAGCGGCTTCGGCGGAGACAGCACACAGGTCATGATGCTCGCTGTCAGCTCTCGTGAGCTTCCTTTGCTGTTTTCGGTCACATTGTCACTGTTCCCAGTTTATGTCTTCCAGCATAGGTTTGTCACTTACTTATCGTGCTCACGCTAAGCCTAACCGCTGCCACCATGTACGAAGTAACACGTATCAGCCAGCATGGCGATTCGGAATAAATGCTTTTATTGGCGCGTGTTCTCTGTTTGCCTTTCTCTTCCTCTGGTGATACTATCGTTAGCTAGCTCCCACAGGCCTGTTGCGGCCAATGGAAGACGCCTAACCTATGCGTCTGCTTTCTTTCCCTGCTGCTCCGGTCGCTCTCTTTCGCATTATTGCTCTCGGGAAGCCCAAAGCTTGCTCTTTTAGCCTCTGCTATGTTTGATTATGTTATGTGAACCGCCGGGAGGCATATTGGGATTTTCTCATTAAGTAAATCCCGGGGAGGGGGGAAGGAGGAGGGGGGCAAAGCAGGGTCGTTGTTTGGCCACATTTCAAGTATGGCAGAAGCACGCCCCTCCGCAACTGAATACGCGCGGTGCAGGCGGCTTCTTTACTAACCAGGTACGCTCCCTTAGTTTGTATTGGACAAGAAAGGGGGGGGGGGGGACGAAGTTTAGGGACATCAGCAGCCAGTGATCCACGTACTGCACCAATGCTGCTGGTATTTAGATATCTTACGCCCTTACCGAAACTGTCACATTCGCAGGTGTCTCTGTGCTCCATTATTGTCACTGGACACCGCTCGTGGAGCGTACGGGATGTTTCTGTTACAAAACTTTTGCTTATTGTCAACATCGGCTTCCATTGTGTCGCCAGCAACCAACGTCGTACGCAAGGTACGCGTACACAATCGCTCATTTCTCTACTCATGAAGTTATTGTACGGGGCCTGGAACGCGTCTCTGACTGTTGTGTTTAACGTCCACGCATCTGAAGTGGTTCCTAAGTGGCAACAAATGACGTTAAAAAACAGGAGTGTGATCCTGTTCGTTCTCGTCACAAAGCTCGTCACAAAGCAAAAGCGAAGGCGGGTGTCGCTGTCGTCGCGGCGTTTAAAAACGCCTGGTTGCCGAAGTTTTCCTGCAGGTAAACTACCGCAGCCAGGCGTTTTTAAACTTCGCAATCCGGCTTGAAGTCCATGGACTTCAAGCCGGATTGCGACCTGCAACACAACAGGCGTCCGCTACATACACTCCAGTTGTTGACATCGTCAGGATTGCTCCCGGTCACAGCATTACACTTCTATGAGGTCATTAGGCGGCATTCGAGCGAGCCCTTTTTAGGACAGGATAAACACCCCCAATCGAAAACGCGTTCCAAGCACCACAGTTATGGTACGTTGCTCCTGTCACACTCCCTTCTCTTGTTTCACACGCCCTCTCTGCGACTTTCCTCTAGAGTCACAAGCCCTCCTAGCGCAAAAGGTCACCCCCGTCTGGTGCTTCTGAACGAGCGGGATATTCAACTAAATTACAGTAAGTGCGAAGGCAAGCTAGTGGAAGTTTATCACGATGATTTTAAAGGGATACTGAACCGAAATTTGGATTTTGTAAAATAAGGTGGCAGAAGCGTTGAACGGGACGCTACGAACCCCAAAACATCACTCGCACACAAACTTGTACCTATCTCAAATACTCTACTCAAGATACTGTATTTCAAACTGTTTTTGAAGTATCTTGGTATCTTGGAAATACTTTTGATCGAGAGTATTTTATACTCTATCTTAATTACATTTCTGAGTATCTTGTACTGATTATCTCAAATATAGTTTAGATATTACGCCATTTTCCAAATTTTTCGGTACGAAGTGGCGTGGGCGTGGCACGAGGAAACGTGAACATTCTTTCGAGCAATCAAATCCTGGTGCTAGCTCCAATTAGCTACAGAGAGTTTGGTTGAGCTCGTGAAAACATAGCTTTTTGGCCGATTTTGATTCACATTTCATATTTCAGCCAAAAGCTCGTACAATGAAGGTTTTCCATTCGCCTTCCCAAAGGCACCTTTTTGTTTCCTAGAGTTTCCCAAAAAAAAAATTCTCAAACAAAAGGGGTGGTTTTACGGAAGTAAATATTGCCACACTGGGGCTTAACGCATACCGGGAAACGACCTTCGTCAACAATGCAAGCTTGAGCTTCAAAAAAAAGAAAAAAGAAAAAAAAAAAGAAAAAAATTAGAAGTGGACACAAAAATATTTTTTTTGCTTGTATATTTGACAAGGCTACTAAAACGTCGATGTTTTTTTTTTTGTTGTTGTTGTAGGTCCGGCACTTATTGCTCTCGCGAACACTGTCTGTAAACGATCATTGTTAGTCAGAGAACAGGACAGGAAATTAACTACGAGCTGGATGACCACTCAACATGCCAACAAAGCGTCCCCCTACGTTCAGTGCCTTTCTGAACGCAACCTACTTGAAGGTACGACCACTGGCGTGGCTATTATGTAGGTTCTTTTTGTTATCCTTTCACTCATATCCCTATCGCAAGCTTGTTTCTAGTGAACTCCCCATTTAGGGAATATGGATTGTACTTAAACGATGCTTCTAAAGTGCGCCGCAGGACGTGATATTCAGCGATGTCCCTATTGGCGAGGCGCTTTGTTCCGTTTGTTGTCCCCACACCTCGGTGTTTACCCAACACAAGGGTTGTGCACGTGCCCACAGGGCTTGTGGGAATATCCTAGTCATTTTCTTCTATATAACGCGGGGCACAGTGTAATTTAAAAATACAAACAATAAACGAAGTTTACCATTTTGTTAGACCACCTGAGACTGGGTGGAAGAAACACGACGACGTCTCAATTGAGACGTCGTCGTGTTTCCTCCACCTAGTCTCAGGTGGTCGAACAAAATGGTAAACCTACACCAGCTCGCCTGCGCCATTTTTTTCAATAAACGAAGTGACGAGGGGGCGCACCTCAGAGCCCCATAGAGAATACATGAGGTTTTTCACCAAATTAAAAAAATTCTCACATAATAACGGCTGCGCGGATCTTCTTGAAAATTTCGGCTTTAAAGACATTGAGTCATTATCGAGACACTAAACGCAACAGATGTTTCGTCATAAATTTAATTATATTCTTTAAAAAAATCATGAAAATGGTCAAAATCGGCTAATTCGGCACTCTTGCGTTCGGAGCGAATTTACAAAATTATCTAAATTCAAACATAAGAAGAATTGCGTTTAATGTCTTCTAAATTTATTACGGAATCGAATAATATTCAAATTATTCATGTAAGTCGATTTGTTCCGTAACTACAGCAAATATAAAGAACCAAGGTGTCGGTGCTTGTTTTCGTCGTTTTTAAGGTACCTCTCTCTCCCGTGCGGTGGCGCTCGCTGTCCACGAAATGCGAAATCGTCCGTTCGGAGATCGGCCGGATCGGCACTGTGCGAGGTGTTCTTCCGCGGCCGTGTTCCGCGCCCGTATCCTGTTTCATTCTGCACGCCGAGGCGTCAGTGTGCGTGTCTTGCTTTCCTGGTTCTCGCTGGGTAGGTCTCCGTGTTTTCGCAAGTGGCAAATTCACCTTGGAGCTATGGGTCGAAGACAACCGTCCTGTGGCAAGCGGACCGCGAGGTGTTCCACAACCTCGCGGTCCGTCAACGCGTTGTGCTTGTTTCTACTTTTTTTTTTTTTTTCTTTTAAAAACGGGCTTTTTTTTTTTTTGACGCAAAGTTTTATTTTATTGTTATCCTTCACACAAACGTCCTTCGGCCTTGGGGTCGTGGAAATTGGGGATGAAGCGTGCACAGAGTAGATCGTTGTTTGCCTCCTTTTTATTTTTCACGGACGTCCTGTGACCTCCGTACGGTTCGTGGTCACCACAATCTAACGCGGGGAAAAACGGGTCGCCTGCTCTGTAGTCAGGGTATTCCTAGGGGAGGGTGATAACTCGCTGTTCTTCTGGAAATTCACATATCACCCAAAAAGGTGACATGGGTAATGATTACGGTATGTTTTTTTCCGGTGTTTATTTTTGAGCGAAAATCGGTGCATGTTTTTCGGTGCTTATTTTTTAATCACCAGTGTATTATGGGTTGAACGTCTTGTGATGACGCTAAAAAGCGTTGATAACCAAAGAAAAATGCGATTGGACAAGAACATTTCAAATTTCCAATTCTATTCACATATCCATTACGCTCTTCTCGTGGGAGCATCTATCCTGACGAAAAATGCCAAAGTCATTGAGCTGTGAACGCATACTCAGTGTACAATCTTTCGGCCTAGAGAGGTATTGCGCACACTCGAACGCGCTTCACAGCCCAGTAGACGAAGTTGGTGGCACCCAGAAGGCGAGTTCTTGAATGGTCTGTAGTAGGCAAAAGAAACAAATAACAATCAACGCATATCAGCTCTTCAAGCGAAGAAGCGCGTTTCTAAGGTCAATGGTTCCGGACGGCACTAATGTTGTTGGCGTTGTCGTAAGATGACGTCAGTTCATACGAACTGACGTCATCTTACGTGATGACGTGACACAAACACGTCATCTTACATGATCTCGTTACACGAAATGACGTCATCTTACGTGATCACGCTGCACGAAATGACGCCATCTTACGTGACCACGTAACACGTCATCTTGTAAGTCAACCTCTCCACACAGCAGCGCTTTCCGGGCCCGTGCAGTGCTGTAGTCGAAAGCAAGCTCCCTATGGCAAGCGAAAGCTTCTGAAGTCTCACATTGAGAATACTCGCTAGCGACCGTCTGTGGAAGCTTCGCAGGTTGAGGTTTTTGTCGAGATCGAGCCATCGTGTTCCATTAACTACAGTTGAAGTTATCGTTCAATAAAGCCCTAAAAAATATGAATGTAGTTGGTGTAGACATCAAGATCTAATCAAAAATGCGGTTTGACGTCAATTAACGTGCATATACAAGTGTAGAAAAAAATGAGTTATTTGTGCATAGATGTTTAAAAAAGTTTATTATTCGACATAGGACTTTGGGAGAAGGATGTGTTCAGATTTTTCTTCATGAGCGCAAATATACCTGACGCAATAAATAGTGACGATTTCATCGTCCCAGTGGTGAGCAGGTGATTTCTTGCTCGAAACAATGATGCCATTTCATAAACCAAGTTCTGTGACATATGCTTTTCCAATGTCTGGTCACTATTTTGTAAACCTTTCAGTCCAAACGAGTATACTTCTGTTTGTTTTTGTTAGCTTAGGAGGGGGTCACAGAGCCTATCTCTTTGTCTTCCTCTAGGACAGACGTACAGAGTTATACCGCAACACGCATCTGTGGAACACACAGAGCTATCGCTCTCCTGTTGGCGGTACAGTAGCAGACGACACAACGCAGCTCCGTAGTCTATCGAGGGCACGGCTAGCCGCGGCCCGTAGCGCGACCGCTCAGACTTGGGAAATGGTTTTGAAGAACCGAGAAATGGTATCTTGTGTACAATAATCACATGTCGTTAGTATACTAGTATTCTACTTGCTAAGCCAAATAAATATTTGCAGCTTGTGAGAATATGTTTGCGTGACGATTTACCGTTCACACTCCTGACGGATGTTAGCGAGTCCTTCATGTTCGTGGCTCGCAGTTATCGCTACCCCCTCGGAGTGACTTCACCATATATATTTTTTTCTTGCTTGCAGGACATCATAAAAATCACAAACACGCGAGAAAAAAAAAATCTTATGAGTACGCGTGATTTTGAGCTTCGCAGCTCTAAAGATGCCCGGTAAATGTCGTCCAGTCTGTTTTGTCTATACTCCGTTTCACCGTAATTTGGCAACCCTCAGTCGCGGAGCAAAGCACGTGACAGCTACTTTTACGAGCAGTACTATGGCACCTGCAGCGCGTCTCCGACTGGTGTGTTTAGCGTCTTATGCTTGCCATACACCAAAAGTTGTCCCGAAGTGCAACAAATGACGTCACAGAAGACGGAGTGTCACGCTGTTGCATCTCGCGATCCTGGCAATTCATCGTAGAAATGCTGGCGAAAACCACGAGGGAACACGAGTGTCGCTGTCGTCATGGCGTCCCAACGAAAAGCAATTATACAATTTCGACGTTTTTGTAATTCGGTAATTTAAATTACTGTATATAATTTTTAAGAAAGTAAAGACATCATAACCAAATAGGAACTTCCGTGCCAAAACATGCAGTGTGAAGTGAAGACAACTACTATCTTTTTTTTTTTTCTTGATGTCCACAAAAAAAAAAAAAAAAAAGGCTACGCAGCATCGATCCTACCGTTTTTTTGTTGTTTTTTTCGCACATTATGTGATGTCCTCTAACACGAAAGTACCGACGTAAAAGCGCTGTAGAGACGATATAAAAACAAAAATTTAAGGGAATCGAGCTTTGTAGTAAACGGAAAAAAATAAATAATTAACGACTTTTTACGGTAAACACTTCACCTCTAAGTAGAACTTCAAAAAAGTGACGGTTACGCGCTTTCATGCCCATTTCAACAAAGTTGGGAGAACGATGTATTGCATCTTGTGAATAGACATGTGAAGCAGCATGTTTATGTTAGAGGCATTGTGTGTAATCGCTGCGCAGTACCTGCCAAAAGAAGATATTATTTGGGCAGTCTCAACCGTTTCCGTCTGTGTGTGCTACGAATACAGCAACTCTTTTCGTAGAAGAAGTGATGAGGAAATGGCGTGCCCTTGATGATACGATTGTGATTATGAAATAAAATTTTTAATCAGCCAATAATTGCGACCTGTCCGGTCGCCTGGAACCCCGACAACAACTCTCGTTCTCTGGAAAGTTCATTCTAATATTTACACGTTTTGTGGAGTTCATCGAGCGAATAAGAATGTTCCAACGATGAGCTAAACCTACACGAGTTCCCCAATCCAACTCGGCGCTTTTGAATTTTAGCGCCTTAGATAGTTCTGCGAACAGTGTATACTTCTGTGCAAATATTCGTCTAACAGTTTTGCAACGTTGGAAAGCATCGGAATGATTCAGAATCACTGCGGAGTTGATACTCGGGAAGATAAGACGGGCACTTGGGAGAAACGAACCGTGGCATTTGAGACAGGGGCACAACCGGGGGACAAACGTGCTACAATCGCATACCCTTCCAAGGTCATCGCTTGGGCGACCGCGCGCGCGCCCAAGAAACCTTTCTTTTCTTCTTTTTAGGGGTGGTGGGGGGGGGGGGGGAGGGGGGGGGGAGTGGAGGGGAGTGGTGTAGGCGCTGATTGTCTTCCTCCTTTGTGGCTTTTGACAGACGCACAACGAGACTGGCAGAACAAGCGCATGATTCATTTCTTTCGATGGAGGCGTTCTGTCTGTGTATGCGAACATGATTTTTTTTCCCCTTTTAGTAGTTAGTTGTTCTTGCCTTGACTCGGGTCCCAGTGGGTGCGTTGTCGTTGTATGCCCACTATTTTTTTTTTTTTAGTTTATGGTAGTTTTTGCGCTGATGGGGTATCAAGGTAGACAAAAAGTAAAAAAAATAAAATAGCGCCTCGACAAAAAAAAAAAAAAAAAAAAAAAAGTTGTTGCGATCAGGAACGTTTTCAAAGCCATTTTAGGAGCCTGCGGTGTTACCACAGGTGCAGGATTGAGAGCGTAACCCACGCACTTGAAGAGAAGGGGAAGCTCTCGTCTTATTGGAACTCTCTTTTATGGGTTTCCACGTCGCGATTGTCCTTCAAAATCAACTGTCATTTATTTCTCGCTCGTGGCTTTCAAGTACTGGAAGCCACGACTCGAGCTGCGAAATCATGGTTTCGCTGAAATGGATAACTCTCACGTACAGTTCGACGCGCAATACCTTTGCCGTATTGACTCGCGAGAGATGCCCCCAACACGGCTGAGTATGGCGGTGCTCCAGACCTAACATCTAAATTTTGTTGCCTTACCTGTTACTATTTCGCGCCCATTTTGAGCCATATCAAAATGAAAGCGCATGATGAAATAAAAGTCACACTCGTTTTCCGCTCGATGGAAATTTCACGCCAGCTCGCTGTCTTTGCTGGTACCTTGAGCGTTTCCCAGCAATGCGGAGAGTTAAAAAAACAAAAAAAAACGTACGATGGCATCCTTTGCGGGATGAGGACGATTCGTCACATGCGCATTCGTCACAGGACGATTGGTCACAGGATGATTCGTCACATAGGAACATTTGTCACAGGATGACTCGTCATGCGGGCAACTGGTCTCATTGATCGAGCAGGGGACGATAGTAAATTGTAAATTTCAACATCTGCCTACATACCCTGATGAGGAGTTTCACAATTTTCCACTGTCACGTAAACCAATGGTTATATAAACTAATATTACAATACTCATCCGCTTTTCCTTTCATTATATTACGGGTCTTCAGCAGGTTGATCTCAGTTGCAGGCTTGAACGAGCAATAATCCGACTGGCAGCCAAATTAGTTTTTAGTTTTGCCTTGCATACACCTATTCGACAAAACCAACAAGTATCGGAATTCCTTCTGCCGAATGTGTACGCGTACCCCTCGTGCAGCATCATGGCTCTCTCTGTTGCGATCACCTCCATCCTTTTGAATGTAGTTCAAAAATAGTCGCTCTTCTATGGCCTCCGCATTCACCGTTCAGGACGGACCCAGATAGCTAGAACGTCTGTTACAAATTCTTTGACCTCGAGAAGCGAAAGACATGCTAAGATAAGAGGTGACCGACTTTCTGAGGCCCAACCAACATTCAATGTTCGGGACCGAATCAGAAGCTAAAACGTTCCTTACAAATTCTTCGCCTTTGTCCGCCCGAACCAAATTGAACAATACATTTTTGGGGGGACGAACTATTCGCAACTCCAGCGCGCCGCTCGCCCTCCCACGGACGAACGGAGAACCAGAGGAGCGGGGACGGCAGCGGCGACGGCGGCGCGGAAACGGTGGCAGGGACTGTCGGCCTTGATGCGTGAAGCCGTTTTAACGGAAAAAGTGAGCGCGTTAAAAAAGGAATTCTTGTGCTCCGCCTAGCAACAGCATTGCACAAAGGACCGGGAGGTCTAATTTCATTAGGGACTTTTCGTGTTTCGCATATGCTGCGGATTTCTGGTCTTGTGCATGGCCCCAAGCTCAATCTGTGCTCAACGTGACGGAAAATGCTCCCGCTAATAATGAAGCACTCTATAGTACGGTCTACCGAAAGTCTATTCTTTGCCATAAGTAGGAGCAAACTCGTCGCGCAACGGTATGTCGAGCAATACAAATCGGGAATGGGTTCGCGTTTTAAGGTCGTTACAAGGAACATGACCATTTATTACAAGCGCTAATACCGATACTTGTTTTCAAGTAATTACAAAGCAAATAAAGAAATGCTCGAAGCATTTTAAGCGCGTCTGTGTTAGCCAGCCGTTCGTGACGAGAGCTTAGAACGCGCAGTTTTGGCCAGAGGGACCGCAATGTTGCAAATAACACGGTACAACAAATGTAGGGTATATTAAAAATTTTTTTAGAGAGTTTTTGCATAGCGTACGACACCCTTAAACTTCAGTTGGACGTACAGCGCACTGACGTTCAACCGGCGCTACCAACTTTCACGAGCGGCTTGCTAGCCGAGTTGTGCAACTTATTAAAATAGCTTAGGTAAATGTAAGTGACTGTAAAAAAACACAAAAAAGAGAAATCGGGGTTTTCTTGGCCCCACTGCAAAAGCTCGGTGTTTTTTGTTTTGTTTTTCGGTACTCTTTGATGCGTACTTTAGCTGATTAATATCTTACATTGCGCCGTCATCAAGGTTCTCGTAAAAGTTGGGGCCGTTAGTTTGACGTCAGTGGGCTGCACGGCGAACTGAAGTTTTGAAGTGTCGTATACGTGACAAGAAGTGTAAGGACTACAACATTTTTTTTTTCTTAGAGTGAGGAGCATGGCAACGCTTCTAGCGCGCACTGAAAATTGTGCTTCAAAGCCGCAGCGCGAGCTTGCGGTTGTAATGCCACACCGCACGGTAGCCTGCAGTAACAAACTTTCTATCAATAACTATAGAGCAGTTTGATTACGTGTTGCAATACACTGAAACCGAGACGGTGAGCAGCGATTTGAGAGGCTAGGACGCGAAGACACCAATACTGTGTATTGCTGCTCTTCCGAAGCTTGACGGTCACCGTTCGCGGCTCTTTTTTTAGAGCACTAATTTGCCAGGCAAAGCGCAAACATATCTTCATCACCCTCAAAAATATTCTGCCAGAAACAGTAACGTGGCCGGTGCCTAAAACACGCTCGCTCACTACAAAGCTTCGCACTTTGAGGTTTCTGCAACTTCTAAATAACAGCATGTTCGTTTTCCTTACGTGCATCAGCATCTCCGTCACCTGTTATATGATCCCTCCCTAACCGCTTCGCATTTGTAGACAAATGAATCATTTTTAGCGCGGTGAACAGCGTCAGCGAGCAGGCGCACGGGATATCCTCGAGAATCTATCCCCGTCCCTTCCGCCATCTTGGAACTACTGCCCCGCCACCTATAGGGCGTTGGAGTTGCGAATTGTGAGACCGGTTGGCCGCGTGACGAGTCATCCTATGACGAATGTTCCTGTGTGACGAATCGTCCTGTGACCAATCGTCCTGTGACGAGTGTGCATGTGACGAATGGACCGTATCCCATCCTTTGCACACTCATTACTTCTATAACACTGAGCCGCCTCGTATGCTTTTGTTTTTCTTTCATGGTACTAATTTCTTTCTGCGCATTACGGCTGTTACGACGCTAAGTCTGTCTGCCCTTCGAATTTAAACTTAGGCTCAGATCAGGGACGAACCAGTTTAAATCAGGAAAATATAATTAACACTGTAGCAAAGTAAATCTATCATATCGATCGGAAATACGATTTGGCACATTCCATCTGAACACATATTGTGCACAGCGAATGCAATAGCGAGTCAGCGTGCAAAACGCCGCCACACTGAGCTACCATAACATCTCAGCGATTTTTGCATAGCACCGAGCACGGAAAAGAGAAAACAGTTATTCATTCACATAAACGAAGCAAATTTATTTAAAGCCCGGACACTCCGTACGTCCAATCTAGCTAAGGTTATCAATAGACTCGACCATGTCATTTGTCGAAACAGATAAAAGACGTTGGCAGAAATGATTAGACTGAATAAGTGAATCTAACGCACGTATTTTACCAACCGACGGTCGCGCGCCTTCAATACCCTTGGACACACTTTGGGAAGCAATGCATATTTACATCGCCGCCCGAGGTCTCCATTAAACGTGTAGTGCTGACCCAAATAAAATGCTAACCTGACTCTCAATCGCTCACCGCAAAGGACGATTTCGAACAGGCGGTACTGTAGGTCACTTGAGATAAAAAAAAAAAAAAAGAAAAACAAGCTATAGAAACGAGCGTCGTAAAAAAGGGGACCGGCATTTTTATTCCTGCCTCCGAACAGAAACGAGCGCCACCCACTGCATCACACAGCGCAGAGGCCGGACTCGGTCACCGCGCGTACATACCAAGCGCGCGCGAGGGATGCAGAAACTTCCTCCGCCGGGAGAACACGGCAGATTTCGGGATCTATTTCACGCAGCGGATAACGCGGGCCTTTTCGCACCTCGATACTGGCGCCATCTAGAAGTTGCGCGTTCAACCACGTTTCGAGCCGCGCGCCATCTGGTGGCTGAAACGGACGAATAAATAGAGGTACCGCGCCCTCTTAAGTGCCGAATCTCTCCCGAAAGCAGTCGTCAGAGGATGCGAGCTTGACCCACTTCGGCTTTTATGCTGAGCTGAGGACCTTGCATGCTGCATTGTTCATGCAAGCTGAAGTGGTAACAAAAGAGCCCGTCCTCTCCCTCACCGGGGAACACGAACTCCAGCCGAACGCTGACGTCGCATTCGGTCATGTCAGCCGAGCGTTGAGTCATTGTATTTGTGGCCCCCATCAGTGTGGTTCTAAAGTTAACCGCTTGAGGCGCCACGGTCTGATCTCCTCCTCAAAGCACCTTTATTTTTGTCCCAGAGATGTCTGGTAACATTATCAGTGATATTGCCACGCGCGTTGCAGAACGAATGCGTGTCCGAATGGTTGCCGCGCTTGGCTCTCGCGCGGAGGCTCCGGTTTTGATTCCAGGGAGCGGACTCCTCTTTTTATTTATTCTTTCAACTTGGCATTCTTGCAAGTTGAAAACCTTGTTGTTTGATCGAGTTACGAAGGTTCTACGCACGGAACATTTTACGCCGAATGTTCCAGAATTCCACGCGGGTGCAAAAGGTGCTCCGTGTGGCGGTCCAGAGTCAGTCTCGCCCCAGAGCTTGTGGAGGTCTCAAAGGGGTAGCGCCTTCCGGCAGGGAGGCCGACCGCTCAACCTACCACCCCGCAGCGTATCATGCTAAGCGCTACGGCGGGTTCGACTGTCGGCTACAACCGTTAGCCGGGACTCTCAAAAGGGAGCACACGGACACGCCGAAGGCAAGGGATAATCGGGTGTTTATTTTACGTGTTAAACATATAAAGATAAGAAAACACGCTAAGGGCGACAAGGAAGGAACAGACCTTACCTTGTCGTGCCTTCCCGAGAGCGGGCTCGGAGGTGGGCCGTCAGGGAGGGTCGGGCCACACGTCCGAACAGTTCGATGTCCCCGCGAGCAGTCCCCTCGAGCCGGGGTACAAGGCCCCCCTTCTCTCTTTCTCCCTCTCCGCTGGCGGCCTCAGCCTCGGACCCAAGAAGGTCCAACCGCCAGGGGGACGTTTCGCGTGTCCCCGCAAGGTGGGGGGGCACGGGGGATGGAGGCATGCGAAGCGAGGGTAAGCAGCCAAGATGGCTGCTCCTCCGAGGCACGAGACGGGGCGCTCCGGCTGACGGTTGGACAGCTCGGAGCGCTGTTCCCGCGGCCATAGGGCCTAATCAGGGAAGTGGAGCGGGCGGCTCCCACAATTCCCCCCTCCTCAAGATCTTGAGCACCCCTTTAGAACAAGGGATGCCGGCTCTCGTTCCCCCCCCCCCCCCCCCCCCCCCAAAATGACGCGCACAGAAAAAACAACAAAACACTACAAAATACATTAAATATATATAATAATCCATCATACATTATACATGATCCTGAATACATAATGCTACATAAAAATTAAAAAAAAACACACTCTTGAGGAGGCCGTCGCCCGGGGCTCCTGTCCTTAAAAATTCAAAAGTTCCTCCGTGAGCTGTCGCTCCTCCTCCGGGCTCAGCGCTGGTGCGGAGGGTGCCGCCTCCCCACTCACCCCGTCCATCGCCACGTCCACTGGCATCTTGAACAGGCTGCCGTCCAAGATGGCGGCCGCGAACTCCGGCCGTCGCGCCATATACGACAGGACGGCGTCCACGGCGCCTGGCTGGTCGAGGGCGGCGTGCAGGTCAGGCGGGGCAGGCGGGGGGACCACCTCGGGCGCCCGGACCCGGCTCCGATGGATCTTGCTGTCGTCGTGGACCTCGTTGATGCGTAGGACCCCGCAGCCCTCACAGTACACTGCCGCGGGGTCCGGCGTCATGAAGGCGCCCTGGGCCTCGCGGTCCGCGTCCTGGATCGTGCGGCCCCGAAAGAGCGGGGGCAGCTTGTCGGCCGGGACCCCCCGTCTGGGCCGCCGCTGTTCCGGCCATCCCCGCCAGGAGACGAAGCCGTGTGGCGGCCCGGTCCCCTGCTGCCACGTCCATGTTGCGACGTGGCGGGTCGATTTGGTGGTGGGGAGAGGGCCCGCCCCAGCCCCGGGAGACGGGGTGTCCAAGGGTGATTGTGATGGTGTCCCCGAGGCGGCCCTGGAGGAAGCCGCCGACCGGGGTTCACGTGTGTCTGCGGACGACCGGCGCCGGGCGGTGCCATGGGGGGAGGGAGCCGCTGACCTGGGTCGCCCCCGGACCCCGTTGCGACCGCTGGACTCCACGGACGGGTGGCGCTGGGCTGCGCCGTGGGGGGAGGGAGCCGCTGTCCGGGGCTGCTCCCGGACCCCGTAGCCGCCGTTTTGGCGGGAATCAGGGCCACGGACGTAGGGGCGCCGCCTCCAGGTGGGTCGCCATTGCCCCCTCCACGAAGGCGAGGCCGTCGATGTTTGTGGCCCCCGTCCGGCACCGTCCCCAAGTTGACGTTGTCGCTGCATGGCTTCTGAGTTTACTGGATCCCGGCCCGCACACTTGTCGCGCGTCAAAATGTCTCTCCATCCTCCCTCGCCCTCGTATCCCTACACGAGAGGGAAGAAGGGAAGGAAACCCCCGGGACGGACTTTCGGAGCATCTCCCCGCATACACAAGGAAACTCCGCTTGGTCCCCCGTCATCCGCGTGGAGGGGGATGGGGGTGGAAAACACGACTTCGAAACGGGGCTTGGGGAAAAGTCAGTGGGCCAACCCCTCGCCGAAAGTCGTAAAATCTCTCGGAGGCGCTGCTTCTCAAGGATCGCTTTGGCGGGACCGGGAGAAGGGCGTCATGCTCCTGGCCGACAGAAAACATTGCCACCGAGGGGTGACACGTTTCCGAGAACAGGCTTGTTAGCGGGGTTGCCAATAGCTGAACTCGGGCAGCCTGCGTACATTAACCGGCCCAACCGCAGAGCGGGAGGTTTCAGTTGGAATGCAGACCACGCAGTGCCCTTAACAGGATATGGCACTCTGCGTACGCAAACTGAACTCGGCGGCAGAGGATGCGGCAACCTACCGAGGCAAGCAGGGGTTGCCCGGTTGCTAGGATTTTTCTAGCCGTCCTTTTCGATGACTCCGCAACGTGTAGCGGGGTGCCGACACTTGGCCGTTGACCCCGCCTCGTCGCGAGTGCGTCTGCTGCCGCGAGAAACAATGGTCCTCGGTCGACTCGTCCTCCCTCATTGTGTAAGGTTTGAGGTCGCAGACGTGTACCGGTCCACCCACGTCCCTAGATTGTAGGTCCGTTAGCTTATAGACCAGGCGGGAGCATGTATTTTTGACTCGGAACGGGCCCGACCACTTTGGCGCCAGCGCGGCCGAAAAGGCCTTGCTTGCATCGCTAAGCACGTGCGTGCGCCTAAGCACGAGGTCGCCCGCCTGATAGCGGACATCTCTGTGCGTGCGGTCATACTGGGCCTTTTGGCTAGCCTGCGCAGCTTCCAGATTTCGGCGGGCTTCGGAAAAGATATCCGTTAACCGAAACTGTAGCTGCCGGGCGTAGTCAGCATAGGCTGGCCGCGCGTCGTTCACCCCGCCGTTGGCTGCCAGAACCCGGTCCATGGGATTCATGAGCTCATGCCCAAATGTGAGCAGGGCAGGGGTGAATCCCGTCGATCGGTTGACCGTGGATCGGAGGGCAAACCCAATCTCAGGGAGATAAGTGTCCCAATCCTTGTGCCGCTTCGCATAAGCTGCAAGCATAGGTTTGAGATTGCGGTTCACGCGTTCGGTCACATTCGACTGGGGGTGGTACGTCGTGGTCCTATTGTGCTTAATGCCGAGGGCCGCACAGGTGTCCACGAATACCTTCGACGTAAAGACGCTGGCATTGTCCGTTATCAAAGCCTGAGGGTACCCAAAGCGCGAGAACACCTCCATTAGCTTATCTAGGATCACTCGAGCCGTCAGCGTTCGGAGGGGAAATAGTTCGACCCATTTGCTGAAGTGATCAGTGACAACCAGCAGGTACTGATGACCCTTCGGGCTCCTTGGAAAGGGGCCGACGATGTCGCACGCCGCGAGAGACCAGGCGTGCTGACTCTTGATGGGCTGCAACAAGCCGGGGACTTTGCCGCCTCGCGGTTTGAGGCTTTGGCACAGGTGGCATGACCGGGCGTATCTCAGTACGTCGCTTTTCATGTTGGGCCAGGTGGCGAAGTGACACAACTTATGATAAGTCTTGGGGCCACTCGCGTGTCCGGCCGTTGGCGTGTCGTGATAAAAGCGCAAAAGCGCGCCTCTCAGCCCTCGGGGTACCACCACCTTGAACGGATCACAGGTGTCATTCTCAGATGGTATGTACCGCAAAAGAAGCCCGTCGGCGTCCAGCAAGAACGAATCCAATGCGCCAACCACATTACCAGTGGCTTCCCGACGCTGGGCGTTTCCAGCAATACCAGCTGATCGCCCCGCGGCCGCGCCGCCCGACTCCGACGAGTCGCGCTCTCCCAGGAGCCCGTCGATTACTTCTCGACAAAATGGATCGTTCTGCTGAGCTTCTCGTAGCTCTTGTTTGCTAAAGGGGATCCCCACGCCTCCAAAAGAGTCGACATGGTTCACGGTTCCGTCAGAGAGCCCCGGGGGTGCCGGTGTCTCGTCGGACTGGGCTGTGCGTGGCTCGGACGCAATCACACATTTCGGGCGAGTTTCTGACGTGGAGGGGTCAGCAAACGCAATGGGGGCCCGAGACAAGGCGTCGGCCACAACGTTCGTGCTTCCCTTTTTGTAGCGCACCTCATAGTCGTAGCGCTGCAACGTCAAAGCCCATCTCGCCAGGCGACCGGCCGGCTCTCGGAGGCGTGTGAGCCATTTCAGAGCGGCGTGGTCGGTCTCAATGATAAAAGTCGTCCCGTCAACGAACATGTCGAACTTACGGAGCGCGAACACCATGGCAAGGCACTCCCGTTCGGTCACGCTGTATCGGGTTTCGGCGGGCGTCAATGATCGGCTGGCAAAGGCGACCGGTCGGAGCGCGCCTTGGTGCTCCTGGAGCAAAACCGCACCGAGTCCCCGGTCACTCGCGTCGGTTTGTATCACGAATGGCCGGTTCAAGTCGGGCAGCTTGAGGTTGGCGGTGGACACGAGAGCATCAGCGAGGCTTCGGAAAGCGGCCTCCTGCTCGGGGCCCCAGTTCCACTTCGCCGACTTCCTCAACAAACGGGTTAAGGGGGCCTGGACAGCCGCGCAACCAGGGATAAACTGACGATAAAAGTTTATCATTCCGAGGTAGCGGCGCAGAGAGCTAACGTCCGTCGGCGCCGGATACTCCAGGATAGCCTGGAGTTTTTCAGGGCACGGAGAGACGCCGCTGCGATCGATCGTGAAACCCAGCAAAGAGATACGGGTCTCGGCGACTTGGGCCTTTTTCGGATTCAGGGTCATTCCGGCGGCCCTTAGTCTCCCAAGAACATCCTCCAAATGACGCAGGTGATCTTCGAAGGTGTCCGAGTACACGACAATGTCATCGAGGTACGCCATGGCATAGGACCATCTGGCTTCCCCGAGAACACGGTCCATGAGTCGTTGGAACGTCATTGGCGCTCCTGTAAGCCCGAACGGCATGCGCGTGAACTCAAAAAGTCCACGGTGACAGACGAAGGCTGTCTTTTCTGCATCGTCGGGTTCGACTTGGACCTGTAGGTAGCCTCTGCTGGCGTCGAGCGTCGTAAAGAACTTTGCTCCGCCGAGGTTCGAGATGATGGAGTCGATGCTTTGGAACGGATAGGCGTCCTTGCGCGTGAGTTCATTCAGTTTGCGGTAGTCAACGCAGAGGCGGGAGCTTCCGTCTTTCTTTGGGACAAGCACGACCGGAAAACCCCATGGGCTCTCTGAACGCCGGATAACGCCGGTGTCGGTCAATTCATCCAGGGCGGCGTCGATGGCCTTTCGTTTAGCCAAACTAACCGGACGAGGATTGCACCGCCAGGGGCGAGCGTCCCCTGTGTCGATCCGATGCCGCACTGAGTCGGCGCAGCCGGGTCTGTCCGTGAACATCGAGTCATAAGAGTATAACAACGATGAAAGGCGCGCCCTGTCGCGACCCGCAACACCGCAGGAGGGTGTCAGCAGTGGGTGCGAAGCATTCTCGGCCGCGCCGGCGGCACGCGCCGGGCGTGCGGACGCGAAGCCCAAAACCGGTTTATTAGAAACAGTCTCTCCCGCGCAACCAGGGTTGCTTGCGGCGCTCGTTGGCATGGGGGCCGTTGAGGTGGCCGGGGGCTCGCAGAAGGGTTTCACTGGACCAAAAGGGCCCTCACGGTAACCTCCGTTAGCGACGTCAATCACCATCCCCGTTCGAGCAAGGAAGTCTCGCCCCAGAATCACCGGTACAGACAGGCCGGGGAGGTGGACGAAACGGTGGCGTCTCACTCGTTGGTCCCATCGCACGATCAGCCTTACGGCGCCGCTCGATTGGGCGGTGCCGCCTGCGGCCAGTCGAAAGGACGTGTTGCATTCCCTTAGCCGCACGGAGTGCGCCTGCAGGTGTGCCAGTACGTCTTCGCCGAACAACGATGCGCTCGCCCCCGAGTCGAGGAGAGCTGCAAACGTCCGGCCGGCGATGGTGAGAGCCATGAACGGGGCAGGCGCATTGGGCGAACAGTCCACCCGATACGCGGACGGAGCGAGGGCGATCAAGGGGGCCCCCGCGTTCCGTCGCGCCGCCGGCCTCGTCAGCGGCGGCCGGATCCGTTTCCCGAAGCTTGTTGAGGCGCGGGCCGCTGGTCGGTACATTCTCGGGCAAAATGGCCGGGACGACCGCAGCGGTAACACTGGATGTTCCAACCGCGGGACGGGTTCCGTCGCAAGTTCCTTGGCGGGTTGGGGCGCTCATTCTGGGCATCAAGGTGCCCGGTCTGCGCCCATCTGCGCGGCCTCGGGTCCGCGGGGCGGTCCCGATAACGCTGGTTCGCCTGCGCCTCTGTGGAGCATCTTCGCAAGCCAAAGGTGTAGGGGTCGAGAGCACGGTTGGAGATGTCCCTCGTGTCCGTTCCCCGCGGGTCGGCATAGGCCGCGCACACCTCGGGCCGGCGAGAGCGAGATCCGCTGTTTCCATTCCACGCGCAGCGCGGCTCTAGGGACTCCGACGGCGGGGGCGGAGGCCGATAGGCGCGAGCTGCGAGGATATCGCCCTGGACGCGGCGGGCTTCGGCGGCAAGCTCGTCCAGAGAGCTGAACCTGCCGCCTCGTAAGTAGGCGGCGAACGTCGGGTGCGCCTGCCTGATTACCCGCTCCACTCTCTCGGCGTTCGGGGCGGCAGGGTCAGCTATTAGAAATAGCTCCTGCATTGCCCTGACATACTCGAGAAGCGATTCGTCCGGGTGCTGGGTCCGTCGCTCCAACTCTCGTCGCATCCTCCGCTCATAATCCGCGGGGAGGAATTCCTGGCGAAAAGACACCCGGAACTCGTAGAGAGTGAGCGCATGCTGGCCGGCAAGGCGAAACCAGCGGGCTGCCTGATCGGTGAGAGCGACCGGCAGAATGCGGCCCAGAATTTCCTGGTCAGACATCCCCATGGCCTGCTGGTAGTGAAGCAGATCCTCCAGGAAGTCCGTTGCGCTGACCGCGTCGTCGTACCCCTTATACTTGGGTATGGGGATTCGGACCGGTGTTCGCGCGGCTCGCGGTCCTGACAAAACGGACTGCATGGCTCCGGACAGGCTCTCAATGATTCGTGATGCATCTTGCAAAATCGCGTCATGAGAGCTCTGCTGTCCATTTCCCGAGCAGACTGGTGTGGGCACGTGCAGCGCTGGGGACTCGTCTCGCAAAAGGGAGACTCCCGAAACGCCGTTCGGCAAGCGATCGGCTCCGTCTGGGGGCAAGTCAATGAGATTGCCGACCGCGGTGGCCCCAACAGAAGCTGCGTCGACATCGCGCGCGAGAAGGCTCCCCCTCGAGGGGGGGAGGAGGCCATCGCGAGGAGTGCCGAGCCTTTCTGTCGCCGTGTCAGGCCGGGGGAGTAAATGAGCGGCGTGACCGTAGGGCGGTCCGCTCAACTCGCCTGTGGGGTCTCTCTGAGGCGGGTGATGCACGTCGATAAACGGCCAGGCGGGTGGGCTCTCTCGCAAAGGGGAGGCCAACGTAGCGCGATCGTGCAGGAGACCGGCTCGTACGGACACCGAGTCTCGCTGGGGCACTGGGGCAGCGCTGCGACCACCGAGTGATCCGCTCACGTCACCGGCGGCGTATCCCTCAGGTGGGGGAACTGTGCCGGGCATCGGCTCCGCCTGAATAGGTCCTCTCGAGGGAGATGTTGTCAGGGGGCCTTCGGCTGAGGCGGGAACTTCTGGATAGAGTCCGCTAGCCGAGATCGGCGAAAGCCGCTGGCCTCCGAGGGGAACAGTGGCCTGGGTGATGCGTGGTGAGCGCGGGGCAGGAAGAGGCTGCCCTCGCGTAGCCACATCAGCCAACGTGTTTAGAGGACCGAAGTCGGGTCGTCCCGTTGACATGGCGTGACAAGACAGGAGCGGCCGATACGTCTATGCTAAACCACGACAGCAATTGGTGTCGTGGCCCCACGTTGGGCGCCAAAATGTGGAGGTCTCAAAGGGGTAGCGCCTTCCGGCAGGGAGGCCGACCGCTCAACCTACCACCCCGCAGCGTATCATGCTAAGCGCTGCGGCGGGTTCGACTGTCGGCTACAACCGTTAGCCGGGACTCTCAAAAGGGAGCACACGGACACGCCGAAGGCAAGGGATAATCGGGTGTTTATTTTACGTGTTAAACATATAAAGATAAGAAAACACGCTAAGGGCGACAAGGAAGGAACAGACCTTACCTTGTCGTGCCTTCCCGAGAGCGGGCTCGGAGGTGGGCCGTCAGGGAGGGTCGGGCCACACGTCCGAACAGTTCGATGTCCCCGCGAGCAGTCCCCTCGAGCCGGGGTACAAGGCCCCCCTTCTCTCTTTCTCCCTCTCCGCTGGCGGCCTCAGCCTCGGACCCAAGAAGGTCCAACCGCCAGGGGGACGTTTCGCGTGTCCCCGCAAGGTGGGGGGGCACGGGGGATGGAGGCATGCGAAGCGAGGGTAAGCAGCCAAGATGGCTGCTCCTCCGAGGCACGAGACGGGGCGCTCCGGCTGACGGTTGGACAGCTCGGAGCGCTGTTCCCGCGGCCATAGGGCCTAATCAGGGAAGTGGAGCGGGCGGCTCCCACAAGCTCCATCCTGCTGTTTCGCCGACATCGACGCCTGCGACGCTAGTCTTTCTCTATTTTGTTTTGGGCACAAGTTTGCCCCATTTAACGTTTAGTTTCTCCAGTTATTTGCCGCCTCATCATTTTTCATTCGTGACAATATCCTGCTCCTTATAATATGACTGCATAAAATAACCGTACGATGTTCTTTTTTTTTTTTGCCGTTTTGTGTTGTTGCGTGCTAATAAACCATTATGGTAAACCAGATTTGCGCAGCTGTATATTTTTCGTTGTCAATGACGTCGATTCAAATTAAGCAATGCGGAAGTATCTTCAAAAGTAAATAATTGCATTTCTAAGTATTTGTACTCTACTCAAGATACTTTACAGTGAAAGTAATTTGAGTAGTACTTTAGATACTTTATGAAGCAGGTATTTGGTAACTTATCTTAAATACTTTTATTGAGTATTTTGTCCAACACTGCTCGCACATCGATATCTCAAACGGATGGCCGTACTTTTGGAAAAGAAGAGCGCGATCAAGCGAGGTCTTTCACGTCATTGTCCTCCGGGAGAATTTGAGAATGACGGGAAGCGGCCTCGGTTCTCTCCTCCTAGCTTCAGTTCACCAGCTCGACGGGACGTAGCGAGGAGGAGAGGGAATGGGAATCGTGACGCCGCATGCCTCGTTGGCCGTATTCAATCGCGCACTTATTTTCCAAAATACGACTATCCGTTCGAGATATCATTGTATGAGTGATGTTTTTGGGTTTTACAGCGTCCCGCCTATCCGTCCAGCCTTGTTTTGTGAGCTCGAAATTTCGGTTCAGTATCCCTTTAATCCTAGACTGGGGCAGAACGAGGACGATTTTTTTTAGTGGAAGAAAAAGCAACAGGGAAGGACAACGTCTGTCCCTCTTACATGGCCGATCGCAACCCCAGGTTTTCTTTTTTGATTTTGCTCCGTGAGCAAATTTTGAAATTTGGAAATGAGGAACCATACTCGAAAATTAATCTAGTGACTAACTCTAGTGATATCGTATTGGATAGTGAATGTGCGAATATTTTAAATAGTGTGCTTTCTGATGCTTTCTTCGTTTCAGAACCCATTAGTGGAATTCCTCCTGTTACAAAAATTATTTTCTAACGCATTCAATCGTTATAGACTTTCAAGGTGTTATCAGCATTATAGAATCATTATAGAATCCCTCAAAATATCTTCATCGTGTGGCATAGATGATATCAATAGGAAACTTCTCACTAACAATGAAGTTTCATACAGTCTTTACCTCACAAAAAAATTTCAGCCATCCCTGGACACAGGGTTGATACCCTCTGACTGGAAAATGGTAAGGTCATTCTGATCCAGAAATCCGGAAGTAAGACATCTCCACTAAATTATCGATCAATATCACTCACCTGCATCTCATGCAAGATCCTCGAGCACGTCATCTACAAGCACCTGATTAATTTCCTAGATTCTTTCAATTTCTTAACAAATGCGCAGCATATCTTCCGGAAACAAATTTCTTGTGAGACCCGACTAATTATTTTAACTAACGACTTGTTAAAAAGTCTTGACACCGGCTTTCCTATACTGACGCTGTTTGTCTTGATTTCGCCAAATCTTTTAATAAAGTTCCATACAATCACCTTCTTTTAAAAAATTCGTCACTAAAACAAGATCCTTATGTTTTTAGGTGGATTGAATCCTTCCTTAGTCTCCCGTTTCTTCCGGTGTTCCACAGGGAACTGTACTTGGGCCTTTATTGATCTCCCTCTTCACTTATTTGTCCTCTCTTCGTCTTTTCGCTGATGACTGTGGTGTTTATAGACTAATAAAAACTTTAGACGACCATTTTGTACTTCAGAAGGACATTAACAAAGTTACTGATTGGTGCCGCACATGGCAGATGTGTCTAAACATTAGCAAATGCATGCACCTCTTCTTCACAGGTTCTTCCTCTCAACCCTTAAACTCATTAACACTCAACGGCGCTACCATTCAGACTTCTACACAGTACAATTATCTTGGTGTTAATTTAAGTTACTTAGTATTGGTGGTTTACTGGCGCAAAAGCGACGAAGGCCATACTGCGCCAAACAGATGTAATAATGTTGCTCAGAGTAATAGTCTTGGAAGGCTCACTGTGAAATCAGCTTTGCAACAAAAGTTTTGTTAGTGATGGAAGATGAAAAAAGGAATATAGAAGCTAAAATCGACGTAAAAAAACACTTTTTTCTAAGTATTAAATGACACGATTAAAGGGAATGATGGGATGCTCACCCACTAAGAGTGCAAGATGGAAAGGAATATTTTATGCGAAAAATTTCGAGAAGCAAGCACGTCGGTTCTTTTCAAGACCTGAACAGAGCCATAGAATATGAAGCACCGTTAGTGATTCGCCACAGTGATCACAGACTGGAGCATCCCCTCCACAAAGGAGATGCCCATGTGTCAAGAAGCTGTGTCCGATTCTAAGGCGGCAGTGGAGTACTTCTATGAAGCGATTCTCGTGAGATGCACTCTCCCACAATCCGAAACCCGATTTTACCACATGGAGCTTGTTTTCACGTTCTTGGTCCCATTCCAACTGCCACGTTTGGAGGAGTGTTTTTTTAATGAGGGGCTTCACATCTTGATAGGGTAGGCCAGTAGAGGTCACCATGAGATTTTTTTTGGAGGTAGCCTACTGGTCTGCTTTTTCATTGCCCAAAAGTCCAACATGACTGGGGACCCAGCGAAACTTTATATCGTGGCCATAAACTAAGGAACTATTGGTTTTAAATCGCACTAATTGGGCTAGCTTATTTTTGGTATCTTTTACTGAGCAGAGTGCTGAAACAACACTCTGTGAGTCCACAAAGAGAACAGCTTTCATAGTTTTGCTTGCCATAATGTGTTCAATAGCCATCAATACTCCATAGAGCTCTGCGGTGAAAATACTAGCCATGCTTTCGAGCCGTTGGGCCTTTGTAAATTCTTCAGAGTAAACGGCAGCTCCTACGGAGGAGGAGTTCTTGGATCCATCAGTATAAAAGTGAACATAGTTGCTGTATTTCTTTTGCAGCTCAACAAATTCTTGTTGAATAATAAGTGGCGAAATACTATGTTTGCTGAACCGTGTAAATGTACAGTCGCAAAAAACTGGAAGCAGCTCCTAAGGTGAAACACGTAGAGGCTTCTTAAGGAGTTCTATCCCATTAAGGTCGAGTTCAAGAGATTTCTGATCACTTCCCATACGAAAACTTAAAGGTTTAATCGTCCTCGGCTTGTTTTCGAAAAGACTGGCGTACCGAGATGCTGCAAAGTAGTAAACGTTGGATGGTCGAGGTCAAACATAATCCGGGAAGCATAACTCAGGCCTAAATACTGCCGTCGCTTGGCAAGGGACATCTGGTGAGATTCCACATAAAAGCTAAGTACAGGAGACGTACGGAAGGTGCCCGTGGCGAGCCGCAAGCCAAGGTGGTGCACAGGGTCCCGCATTTTCAGCGAGGATGGTCGCGCTGCGTTATGGACTATAGCACCATAGTCAAAACGGGATCGCACCAGAGAGTTATACCACCGTAAACCTTTTTATCTGAACCCCATGTTTTATGAAACAGAACTTTGAGAATGTTAAGGGATCTTAAGCATTTCTGTTTTAGTTGCTGTAAATGGGAGTTAAAATTTAACTTTTTGTCGAAAATAATGCCCGAGAACTTATGTTCAGCTTTAACAGCTATAGGAGTTCGGTTTATTTCTAAGCCGGGATCTAGCGATATCCCGCGCGGAAGAGAGAAGGTTACGCAAATATTTTTTTCAGCTGAAAACCGGAATCCATTTTCATCTGCCCATTTGCTGATTTTATTTTTTGCTAGCTGCAGCTGGCGCTCACAACTAGAAGGATTGCAAGAGGAAGAAGAGATCTGCAGGTCGTCGACATAGAGCGAATATGCAATGGAACGTGGTATCACTTTAGCAATCGTATTGATCTTGACGGAAAACAGTGTGACACTAAGGACGCCTCCCTGCGGGACCCCATTTTCTTGTACAAAGATATCGGACAGAGTGGTGCCTAACCGAACCTGAAAAGTTCGTCCCGTTAAGTAAGCTTTAATGCAACGGAGCATGCGACCTCGTACTCCATAGGCAAGGAGATCCCGAAAAATGCCATGCCTCCAAGTAGTGTCGTATGCTTTTTCTAAATAAAAAAATACAGAAACGCAGTGCTACCTGTTTACAAATGTTTCCCTAATTAAGGTTTCAAGGCGTACCAGGTGATTTAAAGTGGACCGACCCTGTAGGAAACCACACTGATTCTTATCCGAAGTATTGTTAGTTTCAAGAAAATATACAAGTCGCCTGTTAATGAGTGTCTCATGTGTCTTACCCAGGCAGCTAGTGAGTGCAATTGGGCGGTAACTCGATGGACATGAGGGGTCCTTTCCCGGTTTCATGAAAAGTATGACATGTGCACATTTCCATGCGTCGGGAAAGTAGGAGTCTTCCCAGAGACAGTTAAAAAATTTAAGCAACTGTCCAAACGATTTCAAGGAGAGCCGACGAAGCATTTCATAGTGTATAGAATCGGGACTTTTGAGGATTGTTTCTTGGTGTCAACAGCCAGTCTTAGCTCACGAACTGTAAAAGGTTTGTTGTAAGGTTCAGAATCCGCACCTGATAACTTCAGTCGCTGACATTCTGCATTCCTCTTGAACAGCTTAAAAGCAGCATTGTAGTTATCAGAGGAAGACACACCTTGAAAGTGCATGCCGAGGGCATTTCTTATATCCTTTAATGATTCAGGAAACGGGGTGAAGAGAGGAGGAACAATGAAACCACGGTAGTCGCTCGTAATATTACGGTAGCGGTCCCACACCTCTTTCGCGGAGGCAGCGCTGCTCAGGGAAGAGACATACTTCTTTCAGGACGTCCGTTTTGCCTGCTTTCGTGTCCACAGAGCCTTCGCCTTTTTTTTTTTTTTTTTTGTTCTAAACTCCACCAAGGTTTTGGGAATTGGATACCTTCGAAAGGTGTCCCATGCTTTTTTCTGGTTTCGCCTAGTTGTGCTACACTCCTGGGTCCACCACGGCTTGCATCGTTTTGGGGGTTTGTGGATGTCTTGGGAATAGAGTGATGTGCCGCATTTATGATTTTCTCGGTAACATATAAAGTAGCCTCCTCTGGTGTCATACTCTCAAGCATTAACGGATCAAGTGTGGCCTTTAGTTGAAACAGTCCCCAGTCAGCTTTATCAAGTTTCCATCGGGGGATTGGCTTTAAAATAGTGGGTAATGGAATATGACTTTCTAAAACGATGGGAAAGTGATCACTGCCAAGAGGATCATCTAAAACCTTCCATGAAAGACAAGGAAATAATGTAGCTGATTATATAGACACGTCTATACATGTAAAAGTGTTATGGCTGGCACTATAACATGTCGGTTGTTTACTGTTTAAAAGGCATAGTGAAGATGAAAGTAAAAAACGTTCAATGACCTTTCCACAATTGTTCAACCGAGCACTTCCCCATAAGGGGTTGTGTGCATTAAAATCCCCTAAGATTAAAAAAGGCTTCGGCAGCTGGTTTAGCAGGTCCTGCAGATCGTAAAAGTCAATCGGAACATCTGGTGGAAGGTGAAGGGAGACAAGAGTAATGAGACGATCTGCAAGAATACGCACTGCAACAGCCTCCAGGGGTTGGCGAAGAGGAACTGCCGTGCATGCAATATCGCCTCGTACCACAACAGCCATTCCACCCGAAGAATGAGATGATATACGGTCTTTTAAAAAAACATGGTGATGACGAAACATGTTGATATGAGTGCTATTGAGATGAGTCTCTTGCAGAGCAACTGCTAGAGCTCGCAGCTCATCAAGAAAAAAGTGCACAACGTCAATGTTGTGAAGCTAACCCCGGCAGTTTCATCGCATGAAACTGTAACTATTTATGATGGAAATGTTAAAAGGGGTTCCTGCCTAGACGCCCTCAGGCGGCTTGGGCGGGGTTACCCGTGGTATCGGTTTCTTCTGGACTTCTTTAGTTTTGAATCATCAAGAGGAGCGAAACGAATGGGAGCAGACTCACTCACATCCATCCGCTCCTCTTCAGGTGAGACGGTTTAGGCAGCAGGAGGGGTCTGCTGCTCCTTAGATGTGGAGGGCTCCTTGGGAGGCCTGGGCGAGGGGCTCGCTCCTTCCTCCTAGGAGGAGACCGAGTAATCAGGGCAGGCATGTCGTTTGACACACTGTCCCTCTGAGAGGGAGGGGCACCAGTGCCACCTCCTTGAGGTGGAGGGCACGGTGCCACCTCCCTGAGGTGGAGGGCGCGGCGCCACCTCTGGTTTCTTGGTAGGTAAGGGCTGAGCGACGGCCTCCCGGTTCCCAGACGGAACCTGGAAGGGTCGAGGCTCGGAAGGTGGTGCAAGCCCCCAACGCACGACCTCAAGAAAGCCCCCCTTCGCCAAGAAGGCATAGCGCTTCTTGGCTTCGGGGTAAGACAGGTTGTCCTTGGCTTTCAACGAGAAGATCTCTTTCTCCTGTTTCCATATGGGGCACGCGCGCGCGTAGGCGGGATGTGCATCATCGCACTTAGCACACTTCACTTCACTCTCGCAGATATCTGCAGCGTGATCAGTGCTTCCACACTTTGAGCAGATGTCCTTGCCTCGACAGCTCCGAGCGCCATGACCGAACCGCTGGCACCGAAAACACCGCAGTGGATTTGGTACGTACGGTCGGACACGGCAGTGGAGGTATACCGCCTTCACGAATGCTGGGAGAGTGTGTCTTTCGAACGTGAGAATAACATGCTTGCTTGGAGTTTCTACACCATCTCGTTTGAAAATGATCCGCTTTACAGCAACGACACCCGATGGTCGGAGGCCTTCGAGAACTTCCTCTTCACTAGAGTGTAGGAGGTCGTCCTTGGAGAGCACCCCTCGAATGGTATTAGGTGTGCGGTATGGGGCAGCTGTTACTCGGACATCTACGATGCGGGACAGTTTTTGGAGCGCCATGCTTTGACCTTTAGTGTTAACTTCGACAAGGAGATCACTGGAGTGCATCTCCTTTGCTTTGTAATTATACCCAATCAAATTCTCAAGAACTTTTGCCACAACGAAAGGATACATTTTTCCCGCGGGACGCTGTTCACCTTTAGAATGAATAACAAAGAATCTTGTGAAGGTTGCAGGTTCAACATCTTTTACTTTGGTTAGTTCAGGATAAGGCCGCTTGGACACTTGTATTGAAGAGGTTTTGGTAGAAGACGCCATAGAAGGTTGAGAAAATTCAGCACCCGTGGCGTACCGCGCACCACGGAGCCCAACAAGGGGACAGGCAGCACCTCATAACAGTCAGGGCTTGTCTGAGTAGGTTGCTCTGCCAGTACTACAAAGGCGCTATAACCAAGTGTGGTTCAAGACAAGAGAATCTATTCCCACCCAAGGTTAGCCCTTGCCGCCAAAGGGCGTGAAAAGGAAGGAAGAGAAATGAGAAGAGTAAAAAGAAAGAGAAGACAAGGCTGAAAGAAGGGAGGGGATAGCAGAAGGGGCGACTGACTGAATCATCCTGGTCGGGCCAAGCCAGGACACCCGTCTACGGGAAGCGGGGGCCGAAGTGGTGTATTGCCTCACCCGGGGGGGGCCCCGAAGGGTCCAAACCTACCCCGGGCTCGAGTCAACCACCAGGATGCCCTTTTCCCCGGGCACGGGAAAGCCACGCACAGCCATACCTGGGTGGGCGAACCCGCATGGCTCGGGGTCTGTGGAGACGCCACTATCCAAACGCCTGCTCTCACAGGTGCCCCATGCGGGGGGTGTTAATTTAACCACTAATAACTCCTGGAATGTCCAGGTCGACAAGACAATATTATCTGCAAACCACTCACTTTGCAATACTCGTCGCAATTTCAAGCCTGCCCCTTCTAACCTTAAACGTCTCCCTCACGTCGCGCTTGTTCGCCCTAGAGAATGCTTCAGCAATCTGGCAGCCATATCAGTCCCTTTTAACTAACGCAATCGAGTCTGTTCCAATTCGTGCTGCTCGATTTATTTTTTCTAATTACTCTCAATTTTCTTGTGTCACTGCAACAAAATGGCAATTACCTCTTCCTGGTCTTTCCGTTCGTCGCAGAATTTCCCGTCTTTGCATTTTTCATAAAATTTACTATTCCGATCCATTACGACAATGTCTCCTCAGCCAGCCCAACTATATATCCGCAAGACGTGAATATTCATGCAAGATTGCCCGTACCAAGACCATTTCAACAGCCCATCAATATTTCCTTCTACCAGAAGCTATTTTGGACAGGAAAGGCCTTCCGGATGACATCGTCACCATCACCAATAACTCTAAATTTAGAATGGTACTAACTACTCCCCTCTGTACTGCCCATCGGGGCCCTGAGGGCAAATGTAAATAAATAAATAAATGAGAAATTTCCAATATTCCACCAAGAGTTGCTCTGTTATACTAAAAAAAAAAACATTCGGCAGGTTTTTGTGCCCAAGCAGTGAGGACACGAGCGCCGCGTCAGCGTTTGGCAGACACCCTGTCCAATCAGTGTGGATTACATCCGTTCTTCTGTCACTGGAGTGCGAAAGAAGGAACGGTTGAGTACCAGCCGTATGACACAT